>NC_134410.1:4509140-4696640 GCF_038048845.1 Mixophyes fleayi
ATATGTAAATATTGGACATAAAAAGCAGATGTGTCATAAAAGCCAGTGTATAGGAGTACTTTCTTCCCTTACCACTGAATAAATGCTATTGGTTTGTGTCAGTGAACACAATTCATGCCAGTTATTTTACTTTAAACTATGAATGACATCCCTATTTATGCTTTGTAGTTAAATCCATCAGTCTGTAGTAGACATTAACTAGTAGATCGCAAGTAAATGTCTCATTTTTATGTTTCTATGTACTGGACCTTTGCCAATCCCCCCAAGTGTATTTTAAGATAAAGAAGCACTACTCTTAATCCTGCATAATATTTACACTTATTTTAAAGAAACATTGAGCATGACAATAGTACATTTAAAACATTTTTCTCCATTCATAGTTCCATTAGACTACGTTGTTGGATATTATCGCTCTGATTTTGTTGATTTTGTCCTTTTTTTATAAGTGGTTCCAAGTTAATTATTACTTTAGAAAAATACATCGGGTTTTAATTCAAGTAATAGCAGCTAGATCCCTGAGATCTTATATTCAGTTTATGGGTTTGTGTAGTCTGGTAGTCGGTCCAAGAAGGAAATGTAAGAGGAGGGGAAGAGGAATCTAGTCATCCACACGAAGCTCTGATGATCATAGTAACCGTTTCTGGCGGCCACAGGTTTAGAGCTATATGGTTATGTTGTGGCGTTGCAGACTTGTCTAGGTGTAACTGCCAGAGTTTAAGAGTTGAAGTCTATCCTCCGGATGCAGAATGAGGCTGTGCCTACTACTCCTAGAGATAAATCGTTTTACAAAGAAACTTCATTTATATTGAATTCACTGGCTACGGTCGAAGTAATAATTAACAAAAACCCTATATTACCAATTAGTTCAAAAGAATGAACCAATGAACTTGAATTTTATGTGTCTGTGCTTTAAGAGAAAGGAAAAAAAACACATATTGCACAATACAGAAAACAACAAGTTATACAATGGTCACACGATCTTCACAATATAAGGCCAAAATACATATTTGCCCCAAACAAGGTCAAGAAGACCCTTCCAAAAGACCCCACCAAGAACATGTCACTTTAATGAAGACTAATGATAAAGACTTAGAGTGTCAGCAGTGATCTAAGCTGGAAAGGTGTGGTTCTGGCAATGATGAGCAACATTTTCTGTAAAAGAATTACTTAATCAAATATAGATTGTCAATTGGCATTTGAGACCCTGGGCGTATGTCTGCTTCGTCCAGTGTGGCTGTATCTATGCATAATATCTTTTTAATAAAAAATAGAAATATTATATTTTGGAAACCTGCTCATCTCATTTATTATTGAAAGAGAAGAATAGAAAAATCTTACACACTACAAAGTGTCATGGTGATGGGAGCAATTTCATGTGTTCCTTTAACTGTGTGGGAATACAGTCTCAGTAAGATGTGTCTTGGCAAGGACTTAACTGGAACTTTGTAGGCACCACAGCACAACATTGAGGAAGCTCCCAAGGTTTTAAGGGCTCCTCTTTCCTTGGAGATCAGAGAGTATTGGAGTCATTTTGGAAATGTCTGAATCGAGTCTGATATGGCTGAAATAAGCTCCTTATGGTGCTGATTTCTGTTGTTCAGCTTTTTGAGACACATAATGGGATCAGTGTCTTGTAATCTATCAAAACAAGGCAGATTTCAGAAGGTAATCACTGCATTGTAGCTGCTATGACTGTCTGGCAGAAGCTCTAACTTTCAGCTACCAGGGTCTGTTCCCCATACTGGATGTTACATGTCTAGTTAGTGCCTATACACATGTTTTTAATTGACAAAGCAATAATAAACTGTCTGAAAGTTCCTGAATATTTTGAATAAAGCCAAATTCACCACAACATCCGTCTAAGATGTATCCTACAAGTAATTCTCCGCATTTCTCCCCAGTAAAATAATTGTTGGTATGCAAAACTGCCAGATGAAAATGTAAAGAAATTGACCATCTCTCAATTTCATACTCCACTTTTCCACCATTTTCTTGTTTGCCATCTTGTACCGCACCCACACCACTACGACTACTACTCACTTATCCCCAGAGTGGGTGGAATGTTCTACCGATATTGATGTCCTGATACTGTAGGTCTCTGTCTCTGTGAGTCCACTGCTCCTCCCTGAGGGGAGGGTATAAGAGGAGGAAAGGGTAAATGTGAAAGTGGAGGGTGATTAAGGTTACCAAGGAGGTGGATAGGTTTAGGATGCAGCCGAGGTGTATCTGCTTAATAGGACCTAAAAGACTATTGACAGCCAAGTGTTTAAAGATAAGAAGGTGCGATGTGACCCAGCATAACAACCAAATGATTCTAATAATATACAAAAATAATATGTTTAGTTTATTGCAAGTGGTAAAGGATTAGTGCAGTTTGGACAACCCCCAACCCCCAGCCTTTATCTCAGCTTCCCATGTGACAAGTAGGACATGCTGACAACCTCCCGGTGTAACTCTCTATCCCATGACCTAAGGCCAGAAGTCATATTACACTGTGAGCTAGCAGTGCAGTAGGACTCTACGAGATAGATTGGACACAACTCTATCTGCTATGGAAGGTCACAGAGTAATATGGTTCTTAGCTGCAGGTGTATTTTGGGTGCGACAGTTTCCTACCAAGTTAGTATGTGCAGTGTGGATGTGTGGAAGCACGGTCCACGCCTAGGGTGGGAATAAGCCAGGGCAGAAGACTGTCCTTTGTTTTGTTATATCACCATATCTCTTTCTAATATGTACCTACCAGCATGAAAGAGTAATTCATACTTTATATTTTAACAGACAAAGGCAAACATACAAAATGCGCTCAATGACAGGCTAGGTGCTAGAATTGCAGCAGCAGTGGGACCACAGTATCCCTCCTTGAACAGATAAATCAACAAATAAAAAAGTTTTTTATTTGTTGATACTTTATATTTTGCATATAGTACATATCTTATTCATATTTCTTTAATACAGGTGATATGTGGGGTAGAAAAAAAAGTTACATTAGACATTGTGTAAATTTTAACTGTACAAAGCTACGGAATATGTTGGGGCTGTAAAAATAATGATCATTTCTTTCTATCATACATTACACTTAAGAAAAAAAAACAAAATAACACATTTCTGCTTTCCCAAATGAGTGTTTACTAAACAAGAGATTGCTGTGTCTGGTTTGAAGAATTGTCTCCTTCGGAAGCCATTTGCATGGAATTTGCATCACTTAACTGCAAAGAATGAAGCATTATTCACTTATTAAATGTTCCTGTTTACCTGCAAAACTGCAGTTAATAAACACATATACTAGATCAGATTTTACTCATAATAAATGCACTAAATATTTTGTCTTCTCAGCATTTGCTTTTGTTCGATAAAACTTAGTGCATCGTTGCCACAAGCTGAGATGTGTACAGAGGCTGAGGTTTGCGGGAAGCCAAAATCAAGGTCTGGGAGACAGTTTTCAAACTTTCCAGTGACCCAATCAACCATTATTTCCAATTTGGAAGAGTAAACTTATCATTTGCAGAGATATAATGTTCCCCCTGTGAGTCATTACATTTGGTTTGTTTTCAGTAAACTGTCTTTTTGGTGTCTTCCTCTATTTATTTCCTTCTTTGCTTTTGAAGATTAAAACCTCACAAACCACTGCAATGAGAGAATAACGGGATTTATGTCAAGTATACCACAAGTCTACATGACATACCAATGCATTCAAATAAATGCTTATTATGAATTCATGCCATAGGGAAAATAGAGTACAGTGTTTACAAGACTATGCACTGCTGATAAAATAAATAATTATATCACATACTTAAAAGAGATCTAATAATAATGTAGGATTGACGGTCTGTAATTGTCTGAAGGACAAACAGTGCTCAAATTCACTATTTATGCAAGCAAGACTTTTATTAGCAGTATATAATAATAATAATAATAATAATAATAATAATAATAATAATATGATCATCCTCAATATCATGAACCATCATCAACAATCACACTGTAAAATCGTCATCATCTATATCATCAACAATCCACACCAATCATGCTCTAATATCCCCTTATTATTAACTAGTGAGGATTGGGGTTTCCTGCAATTCTGTCTCCATATCAGTATAGGGGGTTCATGGCTGATTTTGTGCTTACTATTTGGACCAGAGTATTACAATGTTCTGCAGCAGCATATTATGATGTGACTTGAGATCTGACGCAGATAATTCATGTTTTCTGTGACGGCTTTGGAATACCAGATTTGTTTTCAGCTTCCTCCACCTCTCTGCACTCTTTGCTCCATTTCTGGTCCCCAGAGGTTTCTTCAACGTGCAAAAGTTAGACGTTCACCTTGAAATGTGCTGGGAGCACAATGTAGGCGAATTGGTGCAAATCCAAAAAGCAATTTGCAGAGCATATGGAGTGCCCTTTGTAAATGAAAACCAATGTATATGTTGGCACCATTCAATATAGGAAGTACTGTATGTATAACACTGTTTATTAAGCATAAGTCTAGGCTGTTAATAAATGACTCTGGTTGTCTCAATGTATTTCAGCATTTACTGTTCAGCAATTAATATTGACACATGACTGTCAATCCAAAAGTGCCCCTCCCATCCTTAAAATGCATCAGTCACTATGAATTCCCATCATCTGATCTGGTAGGAAAATAAAACTACTTAAATATCATACTTCTTGTATGTTCCAGAAATAATATTTTTCTTTCTCAATGCCCATGTCTTGTGATTGCCATGAAACTTCTCACATGTGGACCCCTTATGCCACTGGCAATTGGCTCTGACTCACCCAGGGTATGGAATCTAATGAAGGCATCAATCTTCATGTGGTACTCCCACAATGGAGATTATTAATTTCACTGCGGGGAAACCCCAAGTAGCATATCCTAGTCTCATCTTGCCAAGGGTCTCACATAAAACATGGTCTAATAAACACAATGCCAAGGGAACAACCACCCCTGCAATATTCTGAAACACCAGTGTCCACAGAGCTATAATTTCCAGGATACAGGATCTGAAGAAATTTGAAATTTGGAAGGACTGATCAGAATGCAGATGGTACCTGATTGGATAAGATGTGACAACCATCCATTCATTAGAGCTACAGTCACATCCAGTGTTGCTCAATTTTATATTTCTCCAGACTATAACAAATTTTTCTAGACTTTAATATCTAGAGAAAATTGTCCTCCAATGGTTACTAGTATAAATACAATACATCTGTTATGGTGGGTATTCCCACTGTCCCCATTATTCTGCTAAGTAAAACAAGAGGGCCATTGAATATGGTCATCTATTTCAAATACAATACAAATTGCTTCCCTGCCCCTCTTGAATGTTGACCCCCACAAGTTCAACTAATGTAGTTGCTTTCTCTATTGTCTCTTCTTGTATTGATTCTATTGTTTCTCTTCCCCTTTTCTATTTCGATATTCTTATGTTTGTACTTTGTTGATTGTATGGCAATGTGGATTTTCAAATTAATTGATGATGATGATGAATATGATGATGAATACAGACATCAGTGTAGTTGAATATGAATAAGACCGTTAAACTTCAATAAACAAACATTGCTGAACTCTGCTTTGCTTTGACATTCGCCAAACTAGAAAGTAAAAAACATTCTTATGTCAATCAAACCATGTAAAGTTTGCAGGGTGGAGGGACCATACTTCTAAATGTCCGTTCTTGATCAAATGTATCGTGTCCAGACAGTAATTACATCTCTCATTGATTCATTAGGCTGTTACTAATTGTGAGGTTGTTTAGAGTGAAAACTGTACACGTAGATTATAGAGGACATCTGGTGCACATTTGTCCCTGTCTTTATTGATGGATGAAAGGCACATTTTTACAATGCTGGAAAATTCATTACTGGAAAACACCAGGGATAAAGGTAACACAATATGGATTATTGTGCTTCTTCTAAACATTAGCACTGTAACATGTTTACATTACATTAACATTTAACATCACATTCAGTGTTTTAAAACTTTTCTAAAGACGTTATTAAATAAAGTGATTATTTAAATTAGATATTTAAAAGGTAAATGACTGCATATGATGGTGGCACGGATACATAAACATAGATAAACACATTTATTTATGTAGCACCAACATAATACATAGCAATTTACAGGGACTATTTAAGCGTCCATCAATCCCCTCCCCAGAGGAACTGAGGAACTTATTGTCTAAATTATCTAACAAACACACGCACAAACATACTTAACTATTATAATAATTATTATTACCATTTATTTATATAGCGCCAGTATTATGCTGCCCTGTGTGTACACATCAGTATGGGTTTGAACTGAAAACAGTTTCCACTTATATGGTGCCCGATTGAAATCTACTTCATGGACCTAGGTTGTGAGGAACAAAAGCTAACCACCAGGTCACCCCCATTGCGTGGTTTATACGTGTATATGAGACAGGCAGTAAGATTACTGAAGAACCATTAGTGTCACCTAGCATAGTGGTGCTGGTGAGAAAGGACCTTGTCTGCATTTGAGTTTTGCACATTTCTCCCTGGAACTTGGTCATATGTGTTTTGCGCAGAATTTCCAATATATTTTCTGTTCCACCCAAAATTCCTATAAACACCACACAACAGAATGAGTTGCCTGTTATTATCCAAGCTGTTTTCCTGGGGCAGCACGGTGGCTCAGTGGTTAGCACTTCTGCCTCACAGCACTGGGGTTTATGAGTGCAATTCCCGACCATGGCCTTATCTGTGTGGAGTTTGTATGTTTTCCCCGTGTTTGCACGGGTTTCCTCCGGGTGTTCTGGTTTCCTCCCACACTCCAAAAACATAAGGTTAATTGGCTGCTAGCAAAATTGACCCTAGTGTCTGTCTCTGTGTGTGTCTCTCTCTCTCTCTCTCTCTCTCTCTCTCTCTCTCTCTCTCTCTCTCTCTCTCTCTCTCTCAGGGAATTTAGACTTTAAGCTCCAATGGGGCAGGGACTGATGGCAAGGAGTTCTCTGTACAGCGCTGCGGAATCAGTGGCGCTATATAAATAAATGGTGATGATGATACACTGAATTCTGTGAAATGCAGAGCAAACTGGCCATGATAAGCAAAATGGGAACTAGAAGATTGTATCACCGGAGCCTCACCTTTGCCAAATGGTGCATTCTGCTGAAAAGGGGAAGGGTATTTGTGTGTCATTCTATGTGTGTGTATTTTTGTCTGTCTCTGGAGTGTGCCTACCATTATTTCTAAGGAGGCATTGCAAAATTGCACCATCCTTAATGCAAACACCACATAAATTAAACTCTTACTTTTCATTTATATTTTTGAATTAATTTCCTTTGTTTTGCAGTTTAACAAAAATTGCTGCCTCCATATAGAGCCCTGGACTGTGTGTTTCTCTGTCTGTATCTGTGTCTAAAAGAGAAAGTGTGTCAGTTATTAGCAAAAAAAGTTTTGTTGTTGTCTGGTTGCTGTCACTAGATGCATGCAGCAACCAATTGCGAGCACACAAGTCCAGTGCCTTGGAACAAGTAGCCACAGCTAGTTTTATTTAGCAGCAAAAAATAAACAGACCAGACCACAAATCCTAGCCTCTGACCTATTCCCCAGGCAGTGCGAGACTGCGAGAACAGACTTTTATCTACCCCTCACAGGTGCAACTCCTAATTAGGCAGCAACAGGCTAGCAGGCTGGAAGACCAGAGATGGCCTAATGAATGGATCCAACCCTCACTCTAATATTCTAACAATGTCAATCCCATTAGCAATGGGACTTATACATTTTCTATTTCAGTGAGAAATACACAGAGAACGAGTGTTGGATCTTCTGCTGATGGTTTGAAAATACCTGCACCTGATCAGGACACAGGATCTCTGTAGCCATGGTGGAATCTGACAAATCCAGTGATCACAGGTAATCACAAATCTGTATATTATGTATTTTACTGAATTCCACTCAAATCTATTTGTTTGTATCAATTTCATCATAAATATCATTAATTTATTATCATCTTTGCAATTAATAGTTGCTTATGTGTTGATTTATGCAAAGTGCCCACTAATATTGGGCAGTTAATAGTATTGTACAGCTTTTTTCAATTTCTCCTAAGCTGATGGTACAGCTGGTGGTGAAAACAGATCTGACAGGCTGCAGGAATGTTATCTTCCTTAGTAAATAAAGGTAACTTAGTAAACTTTGTGAAGAGCTTTAAGTAAGCTGCTAGGTGTAGCTATAAAAATGGTGACACCTGTAAATGATACAAATCAGGCTAATAAAAAAATTAAGATGGACATTTATATTTTATTTACATAATGTATAAAAAAATGTTTACTTGACTTCTCACGGAATTTTTTTTAAAAATGTATTTATAGTGCAGCAAAAACATTTTTTGTATTATTATTATTGCAGTACCGTATTAGCCAGAAAAATCTATGTGATGTTAAATACTTTTGTGTCAAAAAAGAAAAAAGTATTATAGAAGTGATACCTTTATTGGCGAACCAAAAAAACACTTCTATAATCCTTTTGTCTTTTTTTGACACAAAAGTATTTAACATCATATAGAGATCTCACAGTAAATGTTTTAAAAAAACTAACTTTTATTTTGCAGTTTATTACTTTCAAGTAGGAGGAGAAAATAAATATATAACCTCTGGATTAAGCGCACCACTGATTTTTTAAAAAAATGTGCGTGGTATTAACAGACAGCTCTATAAGGAGGTAATTCCAGGGAACACATCAACCTGAAATATTAACAGATGACCACACTGCACTGCAGATTTGTACAGTCAGTCACCTGTTCTAAGCTTCAGATCTGCAAATGACTAGTAAGACATCCTATAATGAAGAAGCAGTCACAGTGAACACCCAATTAGAGCTCATGCAGACTTTTGTCACTTTGTATCATGTCGAAATGAGAAACCTCATTAACAGAACAAAGGTAAGTGATCAACCTTATCTCTGCTCCTTCCACAGGATAGATCAGCTGTATGATGAAAAATAAGATGCTCTATCAATGATATATATTCAGTTCCAGTAATAATAATGAAGATTTATCTTGAAAACTGACCTGACATTGCACGATCAGGACATTTAAGGTTATAAATATCACACTAGATTGCATTATATATACTTTATTCTTTGCCTGTAATTGATTTTGTGCCCACAATTAAAAATGTCTCTTGAGATTCAAATTGTAACTAATAAAATCACTGAGGATCGCTACACTTAATGTAAAGTTGCTTATTTTCCATTATTCAGCATTAGGTGACACTTTTAGTTTACACAAATTGTTTGCCTTTTATAATAAAACCGTTGGCACTGATTTTGTTAAATAGTCCTGAATCCTGGATCCTGGGCAGTGATATAGGCTTAAAACAAATAACCAGGAATACAGTGAAACCCATTAATAAATCACACTGGCAGGACTATCGCTACCATTAGGCAACCTGGGCTGTTGCCTATTATGCCCGAGTTTAGAGTGGCTTAAACATTAGTAGTGACATAAAGATCCCAGATGTAATGTCATCAATTCAGTGCCCTTATTTACATCATTGTGTATTCACACTGGGCGATGGCCACTGAAATGGAAGGTTGGTAGTAGGTACATTCTTGGATGCCATGTCCATCTATTACACAGTTGTAAATTGCTTCCGAAAAACATAATAACATAACATACAAGGCCATCAACAAAGCTGCACCAATAAACATCTCATCACGTGTCTCAAAATATCTCCCAACTCGTCACCTCCATTCTGCATAAGATCTGCCTCTCTCTTCCACTCTCATCACATCCTACCATTCCTGGTTACAGGACTACCCTCCCTAGCACAATAAGACTCTCCTCTGGTCTTCAAACCTACAAGCGTTCTCTGAAAACTCACCTCTTCAGACAATCTTATAATATTCCTCAACCACCCTCTTAACCTCACTAGGTTACCCTATTACCACCCTCTACACAGTTCACACAAGACAACAACCCTCTGACTGACATTGCTGTGACTGGACCATAGAGCCACTAAGTACTTTTATGTTTTCAATCTGGCTAGACCAATATGTAATATGTAGCACTACATAATAAATGATGATGATGAGCCTGATACATCTTAGCTGATTATTATTGTTATCAGTTCGCAATGTACGCCGGTGGTCGAGCACCCACAAGTTTCCTGTCTCCTGATAGGCCCATGAGTCTCCCTCTAAGTAAGTTACATTTGCCCCATCATGCCCCTAAAAGTTATTCAATAATAAAACTCCTCCCACCAGCCAGTGTAGATTTCTGCTCCTTTGCAAATGCGGCCATGCTTGTCAACGTCATAACTGCACTTCTTGATCTTAATGGAAAAGGAATGTTTGGGTCCCCTTAGAGCCTTGGTTCCAGGCTACCTTCCCAAATGCCCTTGTTCTTAAATATCACTCTATACAGTATGGCTTTTACAAGATGTGGGATTTACATTAGTTTTCTCAAGATAACTTATTGCTCTTTTTATGCTACTTTGTTATTTCCAAACTGTACATAGATTTTTTTGGGGGCTGAATGTGCAAAATAGACCCTAAGGGTCTGTTGTAAAAATATAACCACTATGCTACTGGGTACAAATTGACTGCATAAATTCTCTATCAAAGTGTATGTAATAAAATCAGATTATTGATCTGAGTTGAGAGATGTTGTCCTTTGTCTATGCTACAGAATGACAAGGAAAATAGGTGTACACCAAGGGAAACAGGTTTAAGTCAACTTACAACACAAAGCGTTAAGTAGTTCTGTTGGATTTAAGCTTTTTTCTTTTTTCCTGCTGCTGGAGAGGGTGTTCCTCTCCCTTTCTTGTCCTTTCTGTCTAAAAAGGTTTCTTTTAGAGATAATAGCTGGACTCTTCCCTCTCCTTAAATCTATTTAGTATGTTCTCTTCTTATTTTGTGTGTGGTCTGTACAAAGTGTCTTAAAGGAGGTTTCTTTATAACACGCAAGTTACAGTTTTTACTTCTGTCACTCAAATGTTACAATCTACCTTTTCTGGATAGTGTCCATTAAGCAGTGTCATTGTGTTATAGGCTTGATTTCTGTTACTCCAATGTAACTTTCTACGGTATAAAACCACATGTGTGCTCGTTTTGTGGAACTTCTTCTCTGCAGGAGATAAAGGTCTCTGCCGGCTTAAATAAAACTTAATGACACTTTAAAAACTAACACAACCATAGTCTGCTTTGTCACGGACCATCAGAAACATGACTGACTTAGGTCTGAACTGACTAGCATGAATAGAATTTTATGCTACTCGATTCAAACTACTAACATCGGCCATGTGATATTGTGGGGACTGAAAGTGGACAGGGGACTGCCTTAGTCTAGACCCTGAAAGATCAAGAATCATCAGCATTTATTTAATTATATAGCGCCACCAATTCCACAGCGCTGTACAGAGAACTCTCTCCCATCAGTGCCTGCCCCAATAAAGCTTACAGTCTAAATCCCCTAACATACACAGATACACATTAGGGTCAATTTGATAGCAGCCAATTAACCTATCAGTATGTTTTTATATTGTGAGAGGAAACGAGAGCGCCTGGAGGAAAGCCAAGCAAACCGGGGAGAACATACAAACTCCTCACAGATAAGGCCATGGTCGGGAATTGCACTCATGACCCCAGTGCTGTGAGGCAGAAGTGCTAACCACTGAGCCACCATGCTCTCGACCATTAAGGTGATTACTAGACACCCTCTATTAGAGAGTATAACTAACAGATGGTTAGTCCACCTGCCCTGGTTGCATGCTTTGAAGCCTACCTGACGTAGCTCTATACATTTTTATTTTACTTGGCAAATTTTAGGGACTGACTGTAAGGTATATTTTGGACTTGAGAATTCCTTTTAAGTTATTTACTGATGGCAGATATCTAATTGATTTAAAATCATCATCATCATCATCATTTATTTATATAACGCCACTGATTCCGCAGCGCTGTACAGAGAACTCATTCACATCAGTCCCTGCCCCATTGTGGCTTACAGTCTAAATTACCTAACACACACACACACACACACACACACACAGACAGATAGAGAGAGACACACAGACTAGGGTCAATTTGTTAGCAGCCAATTAACCTACTAGTATTTTTTTGGAGTGTGGGAGGAAACCGGAGCACCCGGAGGAAACCCACGCAAACACGGGGGAAAACATACAAACTCCTCACAGATAAGGCCATGGTCGGGAATTGAACTAATGACCCCAATGCTGTAAGGCACAAGTGCTAACCACTGAGCCACCGTACTGCCCTATATTCATGTCATGAGATACCACTAATCATTTTAAATGGAATCACAAACAGTTTCCGAGCCAAGATAATCTCCATCACATATGACAATCAGCCAATCACAAAACAGAATTGCTAAAAATATTACTTACTATCAGTAATTAGTTATACATGTTAGGGGCCTATCTATTATCTTCTGTCCAATGCCCTTTTCATATTATACAATGACACCTTCCAAGAAATTATTCTCATGTCTGGTTCCCGGCTCTTCCTGTTAAAATGACAAAATAGGCCAATCACTGCGACATAAATCTGCCATTTCTATTTTTTGGGTCAAGGACAGCAATATTCCTATTTGACCCATGCTTGACTGATTTCTTTCTAGAGAACTGAAGTTTGATATCTCTGTAATTTGTCTTTTTTCCTGATACAGAAACTCTTAATAGTTTAGAATGGTAATTGCCTTTAGTGCCGCATTAAATACATTGCCTTTAATGATTTTGCTATAATTTTTAATTATTTCTTCTCCCCAAAAAAATTGAATTCAGCAACACTGAAAAGTAATTTTACCTTTTGATCTTTCCTTCCGAGAAACAAATGCATAATGCAAATTCACAAAAATATGTAATAGATAAATGCAGAGTAGATTTATTTAATTTCATTATGTAACGATTCCCTGTGAAACATAAAAATATTCTTGCATGTAAAAAATGATGTATGATATATTTCATGGAATGGCAAAGCAAATGTGGAACTCAAAGATTGTATTGTTGAAACTTTGAACCTTTAAATTTTACTGTAACATCACTCTTCTCTACTATTTAGTTACTTTGTTTGACGTAAATCCATTTGCGTGAAATATCTCTGCGCATGATCAGAAACTTACCACCAATTAGCACAATTGCATGCAATTCCTGTATGAACGCAAATGACACTTACAAAGCCTATGACTTGAAGGTCAGAACGGGGAAGAGAAGGGGCACACAGCCGTGGGCAATAGACAATAAGGGTATACTGAGGGCATGCCTATGCAGATGCAAACCCTTAAAGTCCTGGGTTTCTGTTAATTGCGCTTGGTTGCAGCCGTTTCTTTTGCTACAAGGCAGGTGTAAGTGCCAAATCATAGTGATGACTGACGCGGCATAGTCTTTGTTTGAAAAAGTACACATATGCATGTCACTAGATAACATAGAACATGTGTATGTAAGTAAGATAGACTATAAAAACACATTGTATGTACAGTTTGCATTAAGCACATCTTGATTTATGTGTATTTAATACAAAAAAACAAAAAGCAACCATATCTTTATTAATGATTACACTGTTTAGAGTTGTTCATTTATTTTATAATATAAAGTTTTTTGTATGAGGTCTAACTTTATATTGCACATATACTGCCCTCTGCTCTGTCTGCTAACGGCAGGTAATGTTTAGGGAGAGCGTACTTACACCCAGATTCAAACCGAAATGCATCTTGATATCCGCTAGGATTTCAATACGGTTGGAACTATGCTTTTTTTGCAGTGGTCCTTGTTTTCATGGAGTATGATGGTCCTATAACTGAGCAGAATAAAATGGAAATATCTACACAATTAGGGGTAAATTAGAAGGACATTCGTGGGGCGTAGATATACACATTTCCATACTGTGTATGTATAATAAAATGAGTCCGCATTTAGATTTGTGAATGGTGGAATGAATTGGGCAAGTTGGGTACATCAAACCGTGTTCAAGTGTACGATGTGACGTGGAGATTCGACCAAATGAGATATTGACGCATCTCCAGATATGCTTCTTAGGAGTTGTATTTTTGGTGGGCAATGGAAGCCTGATGTATAGATACGCGATGATGATAGTGATGATGTTGATGTTGTTAATGTTTATGATAATGTTGTTGATGATGATAATGTTGATGGTGATTATGTTGATGATGATGATGATGACGAGGACAACACCAGCAGCCACTTCTGATTCTCTGCATACTGAATCCTCCAGCTAATAGTACTTCATATTCTAATATTCAAAAGTGCCGAACATTACTCTTAATATTAGTGGTAAGAAAAAACAATACATTTAATCAAAGAAAGATACACCTATCTGTAATCACATTTTAGCAGCAAGTGTTACAAGCTGTAATAAACAAATCTGCTAATACAGCAGGAAGGAGCTGTGGCCATAGGTGAAGGCTCGGAGGGTTGTCCTACTGTCCATAACTAATATATAATATGTTTATTATTATATATACATAGAGTATATCATTTACTGAACTTTTTTATTCAAATAAAATAATATAAAGTAGAAACAAGACATTAAACTATTATGATAGGCTTTGAAGTACAGATATGTACAGCATAATAAGACATACATTATAGAGGTAAACACTGACCATGAAAAAATAAAGAATATATTCATCCTACCTGACCTACCTTTGTAGTTTCTTAAGTTTGTTTTCTCTGTTATTATTTCGCACAAATATTTCATTTATTTGAAAATATTTCAAAAATCCCTTCAATTAGAGTAGCAGGAAATTGAAGGAATTGCCTATTACTATAGGCTTTAAAGTACAAATACATGCAGCAAAATGAGAAGCACGGAATATAGGTAAACACTGACCATGAAAAAACATTCAATAGAAAACATTCCGACTTTCTGACCTACCTTTTCTCAGTTATTCTTTCATCCAAATATTTAATTTATTTGAAAATATTTAAATAATTCTTTCAATCAGAGTAACAGGAAATTGAATGGAAAACCTTGACTGTCCAGATTACAAATATTCAGTGTTATGTTTGAAGTAATAAACAACACACAAACTCTGCACAAAGCTGAAGTTTAGTTTCTAGAACAGTGAAAAGGAAAAATAAATATCAGTATCGGTATGTCCCTGATAGAGATGAGTGAATAAGATGTCCGTATATTCATGTGTATACTGAGATATCCGGGGGATATTGACGCAGATCTCGGTAAACATACTGATCAGGGTGATGAAGACATCGGCCTCAACAACTTACTTAAAGTCTTTCTTATTAATACGCTGTCACAAAGCTCTGCTGCTCCATACATGATGGTAGAACAAAGAAGGTAGACATAGGTTACATAAGCAAACAAAAGATCACAAATAATTTACGCAACACAAGTAGAACTGAAAAGTGCAGGTAAAAATACAAGTGGTAAAACAAAGTCATATTACAAACAACAGTTTCCTTCCAATTGCAAGGATGGCAAATGTAGTTGAAGGCGGTGGTAGTCAGCATATCGATGCTGACTACACCGACAACACTTACCATGACATCTGGAGTCCGGCTGGCTGCTTCCATGATGAGGATCCATCACGACTCTTCACTGAAGCAACTTCAATCAATCCCAAAGACAGAAGACGCTGGCAGCACTGGAAGACGTCACTGGGACCTCGCCGACGCTGTTCACGCTGCTCTTAAGGGGGTAATGTAACTATGGGGACATGTACAATGTACAACCTTTTCTAAAGTACATTGTACATGGTCCCATAGTTATGTTACCCTCTTAGCGTGAACAGCGTCGGCAAGGTCAGTGACGTCATCTAGTCCTGCCGGCGTCTTCTGTCTTCGGAATTGATTGAAGTCACTTCAGTGAAGAGTCGTGATGGATCCTCGTCATGGAAGCAGCCAGCCGGACTCCAGATGTCATGGTAAGTGTTGTCGGTGTAGTCAGCATCGATCTTCCGTACCCCACCAATTGAAGGTTACAAGCGAAGGGTAAGAAGCAAGTGGGGAATAGGTGGGATACAACAAGAAGGATGACCTTGCTCGTGAAAGCTTGCAATCTAAATCTGTTGGAGTGAGCCAGCTCTCCACTGGAGGATTCCCCATTTTGGACTCTTAGGAGGAAGTGATGGATTGGCACTCCCGAATTCAATTGACCATTATTGCGGTAGAGAATCGTAAAAATTAAATTCAATGTATTTTTGCAATCATTGGGAAGCATAAAAAAGAAGAAGAACAATTTAATAATTTGAAAATCACTATTAATAGATTTGGCATACAGTAAACAAAAACCTCTGAAATCTAGCTAAATAAGTACTGCCAACTAATTGAGATAAACATGATCGGTCACCTAACCTGTACATGGACATTTAATCCTGTTACCTCATTAATAAATATAACATTTCACTTACAACAGCTTGAGGGGGGTATTCAATTGTTGCCGTTAATGCGGTAAAACAAAAAAAACCGAGCGCTCTAAAAATATTAGCGTTAATACGGTAATATGCGCGTAAATACCGTTAATACGGTAGTTTACTCGCTGAATTTCACTGCGAGATGAAATTTAGTGCGTAATTACCGTATTAACGCTAATATTTTTAGAGCGCTCATTTTTTTTTGTTTTAGCGCGTTAACGGCAACAATTGAATACCACCTTAGTATATTTTTTTGCCTTTTTCTGAGATTTCTGACAATCTTTGGTGGAATGGTGTTATTTCGTATAGGTAAATACTGAGCAGGCATTGATTATTCGTATTTTCTTGCACGTCCAGTTGTGACATCTCTCACATCCGTTTGTATAGTTGCTTATGCCCAATAAGTTTTAGGTGTAATCTGTGTTCAAACTATTATGCATACACACCCGGAACCTATGTGACTTCACTAAATTTAAAGTGGTCATCAGCACACTACCAGAACAGCAGCTCATTGTCATCGCTGATGGGGACTACAGTAGCGGACATGCCGCTCCTCACCTGTTAGGGCAAGCCTCTGCCTACAGCTTGGCCACTGATAGAAATCTTCAGCCTTCGCTTGCTGAGGCTCTTCTCGTCGGAAGTCGCGTCCAGATTCCTGAGTTGCCTAGCTACAATTGACAGAGGGTCTGTGCACTTGCAGAACTTTCCATTCATTTTCACTCATTCTGAAAGTTTCCTGCTGAGGTCATCAAGAAGCGCCTGTGGGTATTATAAAGGGACTCTCTGTCCTGCAGACAGTGCTAGGTATTTCCATAAATATCTAGCCTATGTATCTGAGATTCAGTTCTGTGTTTTGACCTTGCTTTTGGACTTCTTGGACTAGCTATTGTTTAACCCCTTGCAACCTTGCTTACTGACATTGCTTTAATGTGTACTGAGCTGGCACTGAATAGCTGGACTTGCTATTGTTTAACCCCTTGGAACATTGCTTACTGACATTGCAATACCGTGCACCAATCTTTCTCTGGAAATTGGACTTCTTGGACTTGTATTACTTACCCCTTGGAACTTCTCCTTCTAATATTACCACCTTGCAGGCCAATCCGGACGAGAATTTGGACTATATCTCTAAAATTGTGAAAGATCAGTTCTCAATGTTTGGCTACGTCTGTGTCTCTACTAGAAACTACTCTTCTGGAACTACCGTCTCACCGGGTTCTCTGATCACTTCCCAGCCAACTTCATCAGGAAATCCTCTCTGATCTGCCTACTTCCAGGCATGGAATCCATCTGATGGAGTAAGGCAACAAAGTTTCTTTTATTTGTTGCCATGCCACTCATTTTGTAAAAGCCACCAGAGGTTCCTGCCAGCCCCAGCCTCCTAATTCAGCTGCAGATTAAGACTCAGAGCTTCTTTCTGCAGTGGAGGGGTTAGTTGGCTGTTGATGGGAAAAGAATAAGCAGAGGCAACAGTTTCCTTGCCATTAGCAGCCATGGTTTGTGACTGGCATAAGGATGGAGGGGGCAGGAGGGAAGTCTCTGCGTGTTCCTTCTCTATCAAAGCATAGCTTACCGCTCCATAGAAAAGGATCAAACAGTCAGACTTCCAAGCTCTGGAATTGATTACAGGACCTGCAGGTCTGCTGAGTATGAACTGATCAGGCGCATTGTGCGCACACAGCCTATCACTGCCTCTGGGTAGCCTCATGTATACACCAGCCTACCACAAACAGCCCGGTTAAGGTCTATTTCCAATCCGGCCCTGGACAGACATAACTCGTTAAGTGTGTTCATAGCCTGCAAGTAGGGATAATATAAGACAATGTTTTTTTTTTATAATTTATTAGAGATTTTACTTGTGGTGCACATAGGAAAATGTGTCTTTTTCAAAAAATACAAAGAATTAATGGGTAAAACAAAAGCATAGTGATTTAAACAAAAATAGAGGAATGTACTAACACGCAGAATCTTAAATTTAATACATAAAAGTGGAAAATAATTGTAATACTTCCAGAGGCATAAAGTAGGACTCTATTGCCCCCTGTGATGTTTAAATAAAGGTGACACCTGATGATAGAGATGGGTGAACCTATCTGCTAAAAAATGTCTCACTCTGGGTCTCAGAGAGGAAAGGGGGGCATGTAAGAGTGTATTTGAGGCTTAAGCTGCAAGTCAACTTTGGATATTGGGTTCTGAGTTAGACACGAGCTGTGAGCAGGTCATCCAGTCTGACTTAGTCATGCCTGATTGTGCACTGGTTTTAGAGAATCTGAATTCTCCAAAGACACACTCCGTAACAGAGAAGGGGCTGCCAGTGATAGTCCTGACATAGAGGTCTCAGGGAGATGATCCAAATTGTGAGGTCAGAGCTGAACACTGTTACCCTGACCTGCATGGGAGAGAAGTGTGAGCACATATATACAATATAGCCGTTATTTTTATTATGAATGTTATACAGCTGAGCACAAGCTATTGTATTCTGTTATCAATCTTTTCACATGCTGAGAGACTATGATCACACATCAACAGTTTTACTGAATAAAGCTCCGTCATACATAGTAAAACATTTCTATAATCCCAGCTTTATCTAGAATATCTTCAGTACTGATAAACCCCTTAAATGTTGGCATTTTCAAATGTTAACTCCACCCAAATTACTAAGTTTTACTTACCGATGCTTAGTGACTTAGTTTGCTCGGGCCACTGGCAAGTAAATTAGACTACGTGTTTCATTTGTTCATCTATATCAGTTTTTCCCAATCTCAGTCTTTAGGTACCCCTAACAGTGCATGTTTTCCATATCTCCTTGCTGGAGCACAGGTGCAATCATTACTGACTGACACATAGTAATTATACCACCTGTGGATCTATTACAATGTGTCAGTCAGTAATGAATACAAATGACATATGGAAAACATGTACTGTTAGGGGTACCTGGGAACTGCGTTTGGGAAACACTGGTCTATATATATATATATATATATATATATATATATATATATATATATATATAGAGCAATTTGCACATTAGATGTATTGATCATTTTTGTTTCTGTAGGTTAAAAAACTTTTATTGCATGCCTGTACTGTACAGTGCTGTAGTAGTGATGTTTATGTCATGTCTGGAGCTGTGGTTTGTTATTTTGGTAGTTTTATATAAACATACACATGTATTGTATATGAAGTACAAATAAAAAAAAACTATTACGTAGACTTTTACGTACAAAAACATACAGCACAATGAGACATACAACATAGAGATAAACACATTCAACCTTCCTGACCTACCTTTGCAGTTTCTTAAGTTTGTTTTCTCTGTTATTATTTCATACAGGTATTTAATTTATTTGAAAATATTTCAAAAATTATTTCAATTAAAGTAACAGGAAATTGAAGGAAATGCCTTGGCTTTCAAAGGTTACAAATATTCATATTTGAGACAACGCAAAGTCTGCACAATGCTACACTTTAATTTCTACAATATTGAAAATATGACATAACAAGGATCAAGGTCATTAAGGCCTTTAGGTTACAGCGTGTTTAATAAATAATTGTTCTACCTCTAAACTTTTCCATTAAATATTTAGCCTGAAAATGTGCGGTGCCTGCTTTATTTTGAATATAATAGAATAACTCAAGACAGAAATCAGTAAGAACGACATCTCTGGACTTACAGAACTGTAGATTGTGGTCAAAATCACACTGAGCTGAACAGGAGATGTAGCCGATAACTGAAGTAGCAGTAAAATTTAGCACAAATCAATAAACTGCATAATGTTGATGCTTTTTTTCCACTGCACAATAAACCTCTTCTTTAACACGTTAAGCTTATTCCTGTACTCGTGAATTAAAGACTCGGATACAGATATAAAATTTGGCAAATAAGGTCACAGTTTTAGTTAAAATTTAAATGGGGGTGAAAAAAACAAAATGCGAGTTCAACTAAACAGTCTAATTGTGAACCAAATGAGTGGATGGCCCAGTGGCCCGGAATCCACTAACCCAAGGATATTATCCCTAACTGAGTGGACGACGCTTAATCTGATGTGAGAGAAACCAAAACCTTTCTAGACTCACAATGATGTGCTCACACAAAACAGGTCAAGGGGTCCCCAATAAAACAAATGGACCAACAGCCACTTTTACTTCAAAGGGGGTAGTGCCCTGCGGGCAATCAACGAAAGCGCTTTATCTTAGCGGCTGGCAGTATTGCTTTCCTGCGAACTGTCCCTCGTCTGTAAGGAGGGAAAGAAAGACATTAGTACAACACGCTGCAAAGGGAGGGCGGGATTTTGTGCATCAAAGAGGCAGAATGTCCAAGTGTGCAAACTTATGTAGAGAATCCAAGGAACTCCCCCTAAGGATTCTATTGGCTAATACCGGGGAGCTTACTAAAACTTTAACCCTTCGTTTTCTGTTTCTTTAGAATGCGGCGGAATCCATTCCTCTCTGTAATTGCATGCCATGGAATTTATAAGTTATGAATATAGCTGGGACGATTCAATTCATTCCGCTGTGTGGGGTGGTTGGAGGAGGAATGGAACAATACTAAAGCTAATCTGCGCATTCATAACATAATTTCGGAATGTAACATAATTTCGTCCATGATTTTAAACATTTAGCTAATTTCTGATTTCTACCCTGCAAAGAAATTCCTGTTACATAATTGGGGTTTCTATACAGATTCAGAAGGGCAGCATTAAACACAGGACCTGATTCATGTACCAACGCAGCTTGCACGCAAGTTGTTTTTAAAAAAAGTTGAGCGTAATTCCATATTCCGTATTCAAATCCGTGTTGATTTCTAAATACGCTTTGATTTGAATATGAGTGTATGTACTCTATGGCTAAACCTTAACAGAGTGCAGTAAACACATTGTATATGTGCAATATAAACTCACATCAGAACGCAAGCGAAAAAGGAAGTTAATAAAATATATGAACAACTCATAATCATTAATAATAATATGTTTTGAAAATATGATTTATCATTTATGTTTTACAGTATATACATAAATCAGTGGGCCTTATTCATAAAAGAAAGTAAAGAAAAAAAAAATTATTAACTTTGCCCCTTGGCAAAACCATTTTGTATTAGAGGCGGTGTAAATGTAATGATTTACTAATCATTTCCTCTTTCCTTTGTTTGATCTGTCTAGGTAAGGACATGTCCTAGATCAACTTTAAATTTCAGTGTACAAATAAATTTATAAAGTATTTGTGTGCTGCATGGAAATACAGCCAGTATTTGACTTATGTGCAAAATAAATACTAAGTTGCACCCCTTGCATTGTAACATGGTTTGTCCAGGAGAAAACTTACTAATTTTTTTGCCTTATTTTCCTTAATGAATCAGGCTCAACGTGCTTTTATAGTCTATTTTACTTGTATACACATGTTCTGTGCTTTCTAGTCACACACATACGTGTAGTTTTTTTATACAAAGTCTATGCTGGATCAGTCCCCACTATCTGTCGGCACTTAAACCTGCCCTGTAGCTGGTGCAAATGATAAGACTAGAACAAGCACCTTTACTGTGCATTGCCTACGCTAATCGGTCCCTTCATACCCTCGTTCTGCCCTTTAAGTAGCAGAGTCGTATGTGACATTTGCGTTGGGACGGATGAAACTTCATTGATTTTTAAGTTTTGCTTTGGTGCAGAGCGAATTCACACAAGTTATGGCATGGAAACAGAATTACGTCACAAAACGAATCAGCCCCACGATATTCACTTTCCAGTGTGTAATGATCGTGGAGCCAGAGAACTATCAGTGTGATAACTTCAGTCTGTCATTGGGACCTTCAGTTTCGGGTGCTGTTTATAACAGAGAATAAAGAGTATATATATACTGAGGGAAACCCTGAACACCTAAATTAAAGCAAAAAAATCAGGGTATTTGCTATTCTGTTTGTCTTCACTGCCTTTGTTAAAAATAAAACTATAGAATTACGAATCAAACTTTAAACAAAATTAAACTGTTTCTTGCCCCTACTTGTGTATTGAAAGTTAAACAGTTTGACATCTTATATAATACACAATCCTGCTTTGAAGATGAAGACAATCGCTGTATTTCCCCTCACATGCTCTCTCCAATATGCTGTCTTCTTTTCAGTTCATGTCTTGTGTTCTTCAGCAGGGCTTCCTCCCACTTACAGTTCTCATTGTGCTTTTGTTTATTTGAAATTGGTTTTTAATTGATGTTCTGCAAATGCAAGATGAGTGTTTGGATGGGGGATGTGGAATATATGACACACAGATGCAATGTAATTCCGTGTAGGAGCTTTCATATTTTACATGTTGGTGGCCAGAACATCTCACAGTTTTGCTATGGGTTTGTTTAACAGAGAAGGAATTTTTAAATACTTTGAGTACAAATATAAAGTATACATTGTGTTTTCAAGACAGGTAGGGCTTTCTTTCGGTAGTGTAGTGCATTATATATCTTTTTATTTTAAGAATATAGGGATACCAAATATATGTATGTGGGTATGATGGAGATATAGGGTCTAGAAAAAGGTGATTTTATTTTTTTCAGAGTAGTTTATTTATTTTAATAATCGTTAACCAGGAGAGCTGCACTCCACTGACACACACACACACACACACACACACACACACACACACACACACACACACATATGACTTGGTTTCACCCGCCAAACTTGAATCTCAAACCAGGCAAAAACGTCATTTCTGGCAATTTTTTTTTTGCAAAACACGCACTATATGTATAAAGTGCTCCCTCATTTATTTCAGTGCCATTTTAGAAGAGACAGTGTGTTCGGGGTTAGCTGCAGTGCTCTGCTGTTAGAATAGTGTTAATGTTGAACCAGGGACATAGGAAAGCAATAGAATCCTGTCATTATTGTAAAGCAGTTCTATAGAGAATAGTCAGCTACAATAGTTTGCTGATCAATTGCTTTTAATTTCAATATGAAATACACTTTACACAGACTAGTGGCTACTGGTTGTTATTAATGCCTTGCATTGCATATATCTAATGGTACTAGACAGTATATGCAGACTGAGTTATATAGATAATATTCTGAACTAAGCAGTATATTCTTTTAGAAATACAGAGACATTCAGCAGCAGTTGCACACCCCAAAAAGGCATTATATTATTATATTATAATCTTTTGTATTTTTCAATAAATTTATATTTTGTCAGGATCATTCAGTGAAATCTATAGTTAAATAATTCTATTTGTGAGGGTCAGCACGCAGCTGCCCCCCCCAAAAAAAAATAATTGCTATATATTCTATTCTTTTTTATTTTTCAATTTATTCAATTCTATCTAATTTGCTGTTGCTAGATAAATAAATGAGGATGCTGAAAGATGAATGTGGCCTGCACCCCTACTACAAAAATTCAAAGATTAGGCACACAATATATTTCCAGAGTCTCATCAGTTTCCAAGAGCATGGGTTTCATTACCTTGCAGCTATATAAATAAATGAGGATGCTAAGAGATGAATGTGGCCTTTACCACTACTACAATTCAAAAATTAGGCACACAATACATTGCCAGAGTATTTATCAGTTTCCAAGAGCCTGGCTTCCATTACCTTGCTGCTAAATAAATGAGAATGCTGAGAAATGAATGTGGCCTGCAACCCTACTACAAAAATTCAAAGATTTGGCACACAATTCATTGCCAGAGTATTCATCGGTTGCCAAGAGCAGGGCTTTCATTACCTTGCTTTACTGATATGCTCTGTGCCATAATTCTGCCCTTCTAAATCAACCAGGAGACTCGTAAACATTTATGTGAGAGGGAGTGTGGAGAAATCATTGCCCCGGGATAAGCTTCGTCCAACCCCGGGGCAACGGGAACTGCCCAAGACTTGCAGCACATACAGTCCCCAAGAAGGGGTGTACTCACTATGAAGCCAGGGCAATCTTGACACCTCATACTGCCTCTGCATTCCAGCTAATGACAAGCAGCCGGGGTGCGCGGTTGTAATTAAATGAACAGGTAGAGTTCATTGGCTGGAAAGTGGTATGAATGAATAGAGTTAGACATTTTGTAAAGTAAATAGACGTAGGTGTCCGGCACCCAAACTACAAAAATTCAAATGCATTGCCAGAGCTTTCATCGGTAACCAAGAGCAGGGCTTCCTACCTTGCTTTCCTTATATCATCATTATCAACCATTTATATACCGCCACTAATTCCGCAGTGCTGTACAGAGAACTCGCTCACATCAGTCCCTGCCCCATTGGAGCTTACAAACTAAATTCCCTAACATACACACACACACACACACACACAAACCAAGAGAGCCTAAGGTCAATTTAATAGCAGCTTTAAATGCTCTGTGCCGTATTGCTATCCTTCTGAATTAAATTAGGAGTAACGAAGATTGCAAGAGACTTGTATCAGAGGCGGTCCCCAAGAAGGCGTGTACTCACACTGACACCAGGGCAACCCGGGCACCTCACATTGCTGCTGTGTCCCAGCTAGTGACAGGCAGCTGGGGCACGCTGATGTTTTTAAATTATTGCTGTCTCTTGAGTGGACATGGGAGGCGTGCTCATGGCCCCATTTTTCCTTTCTACGTTCTACCGATTCCTGATGATAAGATTTTACTACATTGAGGTAAGTCCTAGGGGCATCTGAGTACCTAAAAGTCCGTCCAACTCTACAGGAAAGGCGGCTGATATAGGTGAAGACCTCTCCTGCTAGTTCTAAAAGCTTATAACAGTTACTAGGAAGCCGTAACATCATAAAGGATTATATCCTGGGACCAGTGGTGTAATAGCCATCTGACCTTCCACTGTTTGGTTTTGCTATTAGTTGTTAACTGATTCCGACACCATTTTTATTTAAATAAAAACTATGACCCTTGGCCAAATTTGTGTCCCTGTGATTATTTATTTATCAATTACAGTATTAGTAAGTCTGAACATGCGAAGGAGGTTTGGGTGCAATGAAAGGGAGATATCAACACTATACTAGTTTATTGTTGTTTTAATTGAATCAGAGAAAGCAAATGCAATGATGGTAAAGTTACAAAATCCTTCATTAAGACAGCTCACTTTTGACTTTGGCCAACATTGGTGAAAATTGGAACTGCTGTGAAGGGATCATTACAAACAGATAGACTGTAAATGACTGTTAATGCTATAAATAGTAATATCGGAGCAAAAACAGCTCAAAATTAAATTAGTGTGCCTATTTTTCACAATTTTCATTTAAACCCAGATCCAAAACTAAAACCTTTTGTGTTTGTTCGACAAAAACGGTAGCAAAAGTTGGGTTAGCACCGACACTGATTTCAAAGCCGAAACATGAGGAACAACACAAATCTCTAATATATATATATATATATTAAACATGAGGAACAACACAAATCTCTAATATATATATATATATATATATATATATATATATATATATATATATACTGCTAGATCCAGCATACAACGGATCTATCAAAGTTGACACCATAAAATTGATCTCCCTTTCAGCTCCGTTGGTTCCACTATGTTAGGGACAGTCATGATTTCCTGTGATCAATAGGAGAGGCCATATTTGCCCACTGTGTGATACATACACTAACTGAGCACTGTGTACCACTGTCATTTCAAGTAGACTTAAGTTTCCATTCAACTCAGCCCAAGACCTGCTCTCCTCACATCAGTGCACTGGCAGCGAGCAGGAAGGGGTTAATCTTTCTTTGTTTAGTCCTATAAATAGACGTTTTGCAAAAACTCTTTTCTCTTAAAAGCAGAGCTTTCCACTAGTGATAATTTTTAGACAGAGAGGGACTTAAACTAGTCAAGGAACACGAAGTTGGCGATGTCTTCGTTTACATTTGGAGAGTTGCGATGTCACATGAATAAATAAAAAAGTATTATGTGATGGAATTTATAACTGTCAGTGAAATACACCAAAAAGTCACCTTAATGAATTTGTATAGTTTCAAAAATATAATCTGTAGATTGCAAGGACCAGTACTATAGATAGATAGATAATTTGGGCAGTGCAATCTTTACCTTCTTTGTCACAGTAATTTGGGTCATGATCCTCTTAATGTGCATTTTATTTCATTGTTTTATAAATGAAAGATATTATTATTATTATTATTATTATTATCATTATTATTATAAACAGGCCATCTGCTCAGGTACAATATACTTGTTTCAATACACCAACTCATACAAACACTCTACCATGGTTAACTTCAAAGGGACATGAAGAAAATGTTTTAAAAGCTTTGTTCAACGGCTTTTTTAGGTTTTCTATGTAAACCCAGAAATATTTTTCGGTTTGTCTCACAGTTGCAATATGTAAAACATTTTCAAAGGGTAGAGATCACCAAATGACGACGGGCGTGGATGCAAATTAGATTTAAACACAGCTGTAAAGAGAAACATCTGTCTCATGCAAAGCTAAATACGTCTGCATTTAGACCTGGTGACCAAGACACCAGACTGCAATTACCGAGAGCCGGTAACAATACGAACACAGGAACTCAGGTGTTTTCAAATTAGAAACCTCTCACTCAGACAAGTGTCAATATTCATTTGCTTACCAAAATACAGTCTTACTTTGAAATACATCTGCTCAAACACATTTCTATTTACAGACATGCAACGTGACAGGCAGTTAGTGAGGGAATTGGTATATATTTATATTACAGATTGTCTGATTCAGCGCCTGGGACGCATTGTGTGTGCATTGGTGAAAACAATTTATCTGAAATAGATCTACACCTGGATATTTAAACGATTCTTTTGACGTTCATGTGTTTGTTTAGATGCAAGCAAAGAAAAATGACAGCTGTTGCGTTAAACATATGTGCGGCAAAACCTCTATTAGGCTCATTATATTAATTAATAGGGTTTAATTACAGCATTAGGCCAGAGGGTGTTTTTTCCTTTTAACTGTGGATAGCATCAAGACTGGCACTGCGGCTCTGTTATATGTATTACCTACCAGCCACTAGACTGCAGAGCCTTCCACATCTTGTGATGGGAGTCAAAAAGCTACGAATGCAATCGTTTGGGCTTCTGTCATGTGTGGGTTGCTATGGCACCTTTACCAAGTCTGCCAGGCTATCAGTCACTGTTGCCTACTTAGTTAGGGAAGCCTAGGTTGCTGAGAAGAGTGGAGAAGGTACAAATAACTGGGGCCCGGGCCACCCAGAGTTTGTTTTAAAATGATTTTTTTCCACCAGTGGGTGCCACGCTCATGTGGTTGGGGGGGTGTAAAGGGGGAGGAAGCGAGCTCTCAGCACCACCCAGTCCCTGGACAGTGCGTGATGTCACATACTGTCCCAGCAGCTTGCAGAGGAAGGAGGAGAAGTTCCAGCTATGAACACGATAAGCTTAGGTAAGTATGCTGGGCTGGGGGGGGTCACTTATGATGAGTGTGTGGAGGTTATGATTTTGTGTAGGGGGGCTTATGATGTGTCTAGGGGGGTTATGCTGGGCTGGGGGGGTTTATAATGTTTCTGGGGGATAAATATGTGCCTGGGGGCTTATGATATGTCTGGAGGGGTTGTAATGTGGCTGTGTGGATGGAGTGTTAAATTGTAGATTTTCTTATAATGTATGTATTATATACTGCATGCTAAAAATCAAGAGGCGCTCAAAAATCCTAAATATATATATATATATATATATACACAGTGTGGGCAGCACAGTGGCCTAGTGGTTAGCACTTCTGCCTTACAGCACTGGGGTCATGAGTTTGATTCCCGACCATGGCCTTATCTGTGTATTTGTATGTTCTCCCTGTGTTTGCGTGGGTTTCCTCTGGGTGCTCCGGTTTCCTCCCACACTTCAAAAGCATACTGGTAGGTTAATTTGCTGCTATTATAATTGATGCTAGTCTCTCTCTCTCTCTGTCTGTGTCTGTGTGTGTGTGTGTGTGTGTGTTACATAATTTAGACTGTGAGTTCCAATGGGGCAGGGGCTGATGTGAGGGATACCGCTTTCATACTGCCGCCCCGGCAATATCCCAGGTTTTTGAGCTGGGTTTTTGCCGGGGCTCGGAGCGTCCCAGCTCAGAAACACCATTCATACTGCACCTCGGACCCGGGAATTTCCCGGGTTGACCCCATTCATACTGCACAAGTCTGTGCCCTGGCAATTTGTGGGAGTCATCACCAGAGCAGTTTTCATTGGCTGAAAAATGGTGATGTCATTGAAAGGTGACTGGTTTTTTGACGCATAAAGATGATGCAAAAGTGGGTGGTGATTGTTTACCACATTACTTTTCATCATGGCCGACAACTCACGTTTGTGTAGCCCAGAGTTCATGTTTACTAGTGTGTTTTTGCTGTTTTATGCAGCAAATGAGAGTTTGCTGGAGCTGCTGACACTGTGCACTCTTGCACAGTCCCAGTTCAGGAGGAGGAAGGCGAAGTTTATGGCACAACAGAAGAAAACTCGGTGTCTGTATATGCGCAGGACGAGAGCGTTTCTCAGGGCCAGCATTGCCTCAATTTTGAGATTCAGTGCTGCCAGTAACCGAACCATGCGTGCCAGAGAGCATAGCCACGGAGAAGCTTTCTGGTCTACTGTGGAAGCGTTTGAGGAACAGCAGTGGATGCAACACTTCAGAATGTCACGTGGGACATTTAACTATGTGCTGGACCTTATTACCCCAGCACTTTCCAGGATGGCCACTAACTTTGGGAAACCTATTCCACCATGTAGGCGCCTTTCTATTGTGTTGTGGTGGTATGCTACCCCTGGAGAATACCGGACAATCTCCTGCTTGTTTGGAGTGGGGATATCCACGGTGTGCACTCTAGTGCATGAAGTCACCACGGCATTGCTGGAAGCCCCGTATCATCGCTTCATCTCCTTACCGCAAGGTCAGCGCCTGGATGATACAAATGCAGGATTCCTGAAGCGTGGGTTTCCACAGTGTGCTGGAGCCATAGACGGGACACACATCCCCATCATTGCCCCCACAGACAACCATGCAGATTACTACAACCGCAAAGGCTGGCATTCCATCATTCTGCAGGCTGTGGTTGACCACAACTATTGGTAAGCTTTTTTTATGGGTTTTTTTATGTGACTGTGCCATGTGTAATGCGTATTGTAAAACATTGCTATATGTATTTTTTATGTCAGTTTCACAGATGTTTTCATCGGCTGGCCTGGACGTTCCCATGACACCAGAGTTCTAGCAAATTCAGACCTTTACCAAATTGCTGAGGAAAGACAAGATGGCTGGCTGTTCCCTAGAGAGGTAAATATAGGTGTAATGTCGTATGATATTTTTGTAATTGAAGCTTATATACTATTGTTTGCTATCAATATTGTATGTATTTACTGCCCCTTTTATATATAGATGTACCACTTGCAAAATGCATTTTCACCATATAGTACCAAGTGTACTGCGTTATGTGACCAATATTTTAAACATGGTGACGTGAAACTGCATGTTTTTATTTACAGAAATCTACATTTGTTGATGGTGTGGAGATACCGGTACACATCATTGGGGATGCTGCTTACCCTTTGAGGCGCTGGCTGATGAAGGGGTTCACTCAGCAACATCACCTGTCTAAGGAACCGATCCGGTTTACACATACCCTCAGCTCGGCTCGGATGGTGGTGGAAAATGCTTTTGGCCGCTTGAAAGGACGTTGGCGCTGTCTCTTGAAGCGCAATGACATTGACACCAAGATTGTGCCCCACGTGGTTGCTGCTTGCTGTATTTTACATAACATTTGCAAAATACAAAAAGAGCAATTTCTACCTGAGTGGAATGTGCAGGAATCTGAAATGCCAGTGCTGTCAGTGGACTCCAGTACTTTTGAAGGAGAGCGCACCAATACCTCTGCTGAACTTATTAGGACCACCCTCACTGCCAATTTGACCTCACTTGTTTGAATGTACCACACAAATGTAAAAGTAAAAAAAAAATGTTTATTTCACATATTGTATTTTGTTTTGTACATATTTCCTCATATGTCTCTTCACAAAAATATAAAATGACGCAATACAAAAGTGCTTACTTGCATGTAGAAAAAAAATATATATATACACAGCCAATCAGCTTGTTTTCTGTGCAACCCGGGTTGAAAAACCCGGGTTGCACCATTCAAAGTGCAGGCAACCTGGGTCCGACCTGAGAATTACCCCTCGATAAATCCCGGGTTGAAGACCCAGGATTTTTGACTTGTACCATTCATACTGCACCAAGACCCGGGTCGTTTGAGCTCGCCCCGGCAAAAACCCGGGATTTTGGTGCAGTATGAATGGGGTATGAGTTCTCTGTACAGCGCTATGGAATAAGTGGCACTATGTAAATAACTGATGATGATGATGATGATGATGATGAGGATGATGAGGATGATGATGAGGATGATGATGAGGATGATGATGATGATGATGATGAGGATGATGATGAGGATGATGATGAGGATGATGATGATGAGGAGGATGATGAGGATGATGAGGATGATGATGATGATGATGATGTTGGAAGTTGAGGGTATGTGGGGTTATGTCATACCACCATTTCTCCTACTACGTTTATTGTAACAATATCACATTACAGTCGCTTACATTCTCCATGTTACGACTTCTAAATGTCCACTTAGACCACTGATGCATTATAAAATAACAGTTTACACAACATAATTTACATGGCCTTGTGAAGATACCAGACATATAAGATGATTTAAGTACTTTCAAATATAAAAAAAAGCCTGAAATTCCTGGTGTACACTATAAGAAACTGGCAAGAATTTGCAAATTCGATTGAAGCAACACACTTTACTGTTTATGAACAGAACTGCTCGGATTTGTAACAGATGGTAAAAAAGTACAAATGTTTTTTTTTGTAGTTTGAATTTCTTTTAGTGAGTTTGAGATATTTCCACTTTAAACCTGAAAATTCATAATTTAGGTACAGTTCACTTAATATACAATTTATTTCAACTAGTTATCCAATTTTTCCCCAAACCAAGCATTAATAGCAAAACATGTATCTTGTACATAAGCAAAACTCATATTGTTTATTTGATGTTCAATAACATTATTTTATTATTTTATTATTAGAGAATTGTTTTTTTGGTTAAGAAAAACTGTCTACACCGCGCAAAGAGTTAATTTCCACCACAAATCTATATTTCATTTTTCTTGTCTGTTCTGGAGAACTATTGATTTTCTTTTTAAATAGAATATATAGTATTTTACCAAATCAATCATAGGAGAGGGTAACACAGACCAGTTCAGTGAACCGACACATAAGACTAAAATCCCAGGATTGAGGTCACTTACTGTCAGACTTGTAGCGAACATATAACTTTAAAAACTTGCTTGTCTCTGAGACTGAATGCACATATTTTATCCAGTACCGTACTACTGTGGGTGTATATAAATGTGTGTATGTATATTATTTATATAATATATATATATATATATATATATATATATATATATATATATATATATATATATATATATATTCCAATGTTTCAGTATTGAACGTCGGAGTATATATACTGAAACGTTGGAATGGATTAAATACACCCTTTTGATACAAACTACAATTTGTCTTAAATCCTTCAGTGCTGCCTCACCTAGAATCTATTTATTGTACTATCCATGCAATTGAAGTACCGAGGAAGGCAACGGGGTAATGTACACATGTTATTTATGAGTGCCAAGCACCTGGATACTATATATATATATATTAGAAAAAGTATATTTTACATTAGGGGGCAGACAAAAGTGCAGACGGAAGAGAGAAAGTGAGAGGAGTTAATTCAAGGAAAAGAGTTGAGTAAATGTGGATATGATATTATCACTTAGATTAATGGTAAGGGCTGCCATTCAGGAGGGACTCATAGGGCCTCGCATGAGCTAATCAGGGGTAGTAGGTTTATATATATATATATATATATATATATATATATATATATATATATATATATATATATACATACACAGGCTACTAATTAAAAAAATATATCTTAATAAATAACAATAATCATTGTGATTTTCTATAATTCCTGTACATCCAATGTTCTTTCCCTATATCCCCCCGAAAAGATCATCCCTTCAAAAGAGTCTTATTTTTTTGGTCTTGTCCTGATTGGGGGTTTTGCCTCTTATTACTCATGTGGGTGAATTCTCTCTAAGGAAATACATCTTCGCCAGCAATAGCCATCTGACCAGAGTTTCATAGGGAAATCTATGAGCAGGGCACATCAAAAGAAGCTTATGGGCAAGTACAGAGGACAAGTATGTACTGGACGCACCAGAGGGTAACCTGAATGTAATCCCCACAACAATGCCTTCTCTTTTCAAACTCCATAGACATGAGGTTCATCAGAGACACAGCAAGTAATGATACAAACAGAGGTCACGTCCTGAATACAAGCTGTATTTTAAATGTAAAATCCACCAAAACACCAACAAGTAGAGTTGTTAATAGAGAAGCTGGAAGGTACCGTCTTTAAAACCGAACATTTTGTTTGAGCCTAAATTTGAGAGTAAGACGGGAACTAAGAACAAATGTTTTGGGTCTTGTCCTGGTTGGGTGTTCTGTTACTACCTGCTTTTAAGTTGGTGACATATCCGCTCAAAAGTAGGGAATTGAAATCAGTGCCACAAACAGTGACTTGACCAGAGCACCTCATTATATATAAATATATTCTATTTAACAATTTATCTTGTGACACAAACATACCTTTCCAAATCAAGTATTTTACATCATATTCACAACTGTCCTTGTTCTTGGTCCATAAATTACAAGTGTATGGACGAATTTTAGTGAAATTATGCTGCCTATACCTATTGCTTTTTTAACTATTATTATTATTGTTATTATTATTATTATTATTAGTAGTAGTATTATTATTGTTATTATTATTGTTATTAGTATTGTTATTATTATTACTATTATTATTATTATTATTATTATTGATTTGTAAGGTGCCAGAGTGCTCTGCAATACCAGACAGTAGGGAAAAGAAGACATAAATAAAACAGGGACATACAAGATAGACAGGATAAATTTAAAGGATAAGGATGGCCATGCTCAAAAGAAAGCAAGAGGTGTAAAAGTGGCTCAGAATGGAGATTTTGACAGTTGTGGGGGTGTTAGTGTGGGTAGTACAGGTAGGGTGAGCTCCAATAAAGACATGTGTGTAACAAAATTGATAGGATACTTGCCCCACTCTAGATTAGTGCTGGCTGGCCTGTGGTGCGGAGTCTAACGAACCTCCTGGTGTTCACCAAGAACCGCCGCAAGGCGGGATGGGCCTAGCTGCGGAGGGCTGTAGGTCGTGGTCCACAGGTCTGCCTCTAGAGGTAAGGCTGAGGGAGATGTCCAAGGTCAGGTAAGCCGGGTCTGGTACACAGGTGAGACAGCAGAATCGTGGTAAGGTAAGCCCGGTCTGGTGCACAGGTGAGACAGCAGAATCGTGGTAAGGTAAGCCGGGTCTGGTGCACAGGTGAGACAGCAGAATCGTGGTAAGGTAAGCCGGGTCTGGTGCACAGGTGAGACAGCAGAATCGTGGTAAGGTAAGTCGAGTCTGGTGCACAGGTGAGACAGCAGAATCGTGGTAAGGTAAGCCGGGTCTGGTGCACAGGTGAGACAGCAGAATCGTGGTAAGGTAAGCCGGGTCTGGTGCACAGGTGAGACAGCAGAATCGTGGTAAGGTAAGCCGGGTCTGGTATACAGGGATAGGAGTGCAGGAAAGGTCTAAACAGCAAACTTGTACACAGAAGGACTGCAAAGCTCAGATCAAGGTACTGGATAAAGAACGCTGAAAGTTGCTCTGATGCTGCCCAAGTGTCAGAACGAGGTTTAAATGGAAGGCTGATTTGAATTCCCCGCCGTGCATTCACGCGTCACAGCCAATATCCAGAAGCGAGATCCGGGGCTGCGGCGATTGCAGCGCAGGAACGGGAAGAGGTAAGTGTAACAATGTTTTTTCAGAGAGCGTTTTAAGATTTAAAGACAGTGGGAGAGTCTGATTGGCATGATTGGGAATTCCATAAGTGGGTAGTTGCACAGGAGAAGTTTTGTAGGTGGGAGTAAGAGGTGGTTATCAGAGACGAGGCTCAAGTCAGCGGTAGATCTCAGAAGATGAGAGGTTATTACAGTATAGAGTAGGGACACCAATGCACTTCAATTTTCATAGCAGCACAGAAACAAGGATTCAGTTGAGATTTTCAAATGAGATTACTGAATGAAGACAAAGTGCAGGAGACAATGCATTTTCAGGGGTATTACTTACCATACACAGGCCATTGTCAGAGCTGGTAAAAGTCACTTCAGGGCTTCTGCTGGTTAATTATAATCCCTCCAGAGCAATGATGTGTGTAGAACTAGTGCGGAGACATCCCAGAAAGCTATTCCTTCCTCCTGGATTGTAAAATGGGTCATTTTATTGGGTGACGTCATGCTGTAGTACAAAAGCACTTACACAAGTGGTCCTACACAGAGTCCTGCAATGCCTCAGTCTTTCTCTCTTTCAGTGGTTCAAGGCTTTAGGGCCCGATTACAAAATATGAACAGGGGTCCCCCTGGACACGTTGAGCATCAGCGCACACTGCTTAGTAGATATGTGACATCTAACCCTGAATTCTCATTAGAGGGTTGTGCAGGGCTGGAAAGCTTCCTATAACCACATCTCACCTCTGATTCCGAGAATTATCCCGTGCTGCTCCCCATCACTTGAAAAATTCCGCTCATTCTATCAGACTATCCCCTAGCCTTAGTAGCTTCAAACGGTCAATGAAACCCCCCCAGTTCATAATAGCCTACCAGTCCTCCACTTTACCATTTCACCATGTAGTATATCTTACCCTCTATCATCCTTGATCACTCCCTCTCTTCTTTCTTGCCCTCAGATCTTCTTACTCTGGCTTGTAAGCTCTAGTGAGCAGGGCCCTATTCCCTCCTGTCCTCATTACCTATAATGTTTGCTCACCAGCTACACTGCGCACCTCCTCCTCGGGCTCTCTGCCCATTGTCTCCACTCCTTCATTGTCTTTGCACCTCTATCACTGGCTCTACACCTGTTAGTTGTGCCCACACTAATGGACACAGGTTTTAGCTTGCACTGAATATACCCCTTGCACCCCATGACCCATTCAGGCTATCAGTAGCTGTGCTGAGAGTTGTAGTGTTATTTGTTTACTGTATTGCATTGTTAAAGCATGTACTCTATTGTGGTCTGCCCTCTGTACACTATATAAGTTAAGGTTACTAATAATCAAAGCGACCATGCTTCCACCATCACAAAGAAAGGAAAACAGCCACAAGCACTGAGCTGCTTAACTTTCAAGGTAAACCCTTTTGTCCAAAGCGAGCAGCGGTTGATGTAAGTTTGTTACAAGGGGCAGCTGAAATAAAAATAATTACTTTGTTTTTAAATAGAAACAAGCATGCATAAATGAATAACGGATATCTGTTGCACCGCCGTACAATTCCATGCACACAGATAGTTCCTATGTACATTACTGGCCTATCTGCACTTTCTCCGCTGCTTCAATGGATTTACTTTAAAAAAGTAAATTTGCAAACAGAGCTGTCTGGTAGCTCTTAGCCCATAGAAATCCGCTTTTTTCCATCTTCAAATTCTGTTCAAAGAGTCCCAACATTGATGATATGTGGGACTGTTAATACTAAGTGTTTCTCTTTAGCCATATAATTGTTCACATTGGAAAAATATATATTTTTCTAGCTTTGGATTAATATAGAATAGAGAGTACATTAATGAAGACTGTTTTATGCTCCACTATATAGCCTCACCATGCAGCCTTCACACACTAAGCTCTTTGGGGAACTGTATATATAATCTACAATGCTGATATTCCTCCTATGAATCAAATTATTCTTCTGCTAAATGTGTAGTTGAAAATTATTAGGCACTATTTTCAGTTCAATTAAATATTGATGCAGTTTAACTGCAAAGTCTTCAGTTAAGTTTGCACATAAGTAATATTTACGTTTGGAAATTGGCTGTAAAACAGAATACTTAGAATCCTAGAAACTATGTTAATCTTTTAGAAGTCATCCAAACAGACAAAAAGAAGATACTATATAAGCAATGACAATACTAGTCAAGAAATCTCTGTGGTGACAATTTCCTATCTGTAATCCCATGATTTATAAAGTAGAGTTTATTACACAATAATATAAATGGGTAGAAATTAGCCCCCTTTAAAAGCAATCTATGCTGATATACCTGAAAATGTGCAAAACGAAAACAGTAAAAAAAAAGTCCAAACTACTGAATCTTATGTTTCCCCCAGTTCCTCCTATTTCATTAATTGGTTATATAATTAGGGATGTGCACCGGCGACTTTTGAGGTCTCGTGTTTTGTGTTTTGGATCCGGATTTTCGTTATTTGTGAGGTTCGGATTTGTCTCGCAAAACACTTGACGAAAGGTCTCGGTTCGGATTTAAGGTATTGGATTCGGATTTTTTTTGAAAAAAACATAAAAAGTTTAAAAATCAAGTTTTTGGGCTTATTTTCACTCCTAGGCTATTATTAACCTCAATAACATTCAATAACAAGCATTTCCACTAATTTACAGTGTATTCTGAACACCTCACAATATAGTTATTAGTCCAAAACGTTGCAAAAAGGTATCTTTCTGGACTGCGTAGAGGAGTGGGTCACCACAATATCTTAAAAACCCTGAACTTTTATGATTCGCACCAATAATTGTACCTGGACTGCGTAGAGGAGTGGGTCACCACAATATATTAAAAACCCTGAACTTTTATGAATCGCACCAATAAATGTACCTGGACTGCGTAGAGGAGTGGGTCACCACAATATATTAAAAACCCAGAACTTTTATGAATCGCACCAATAAATGTACCTGGACTGCGTAGAGGAGTGGGTCACCACAATATATTAAAAACCCTGAACTTTTATGAATCGCACCAATAAATGTACCTGGACTGCGTAGAGGAGTGGGTCACCACAATATATTAAAAACCCAGAACTTTTATGAATCGCACCAATAAATGTACCTGGACTGCGTAGAGGAGTGGGTCACCACAATATATTAAAAACCCTGAACTTTTATGAATCGCACCAATAATTGTACCTGGACTGCGTAGAGGAGTGGGTCACCACAATATCTTAAAAACCCTGAACTTTTATGAATCGCACCAATAAATGTACCTGGACTGCGTAGAGGAGTGGGTCACCACAATATATTAAAAACCCTGAACTTTTATGATTCGCACCAATAATTGTACCTGGACTGCGTAGAGGAGTGGGTCACCACAATATATTAAAAACCCTGAACTTTTATGAATCGCACCAATAAATGTACCTGGACTGCGTAGAGGAGTGGGCACTGGGCACCACAATAAAATATATAAAAAACCTTCAACAGGTCTGCATTACACTACACATACGGCTGCTCCTCCATCCTCTCCATCATATACATGTTGGAGTTTTAGCGTGTGACAACCTCTTGTTTTTGATAATGTCAGTGCATTTTGAATATTTTTCAATTTGCCCCACACCACTGAATGTACTTTATCTATGATACGCATCTATCTATCTTGACTGCGTAGTGTGGTGGCCCCGGTACACAATTTGGTACCGAGGCCACAATATAATTAAAAAACCCTCCACGTGTCAGAATTCCACCAAACAAGTATCTGGACTGCGTAGTGGGGTGGCCCCGGTACCCAACTTGATACCGGGGCCACAATAAAATAAATACACCCTCCACGTGTCAGAATTCCACCAAACAAGTATCTGGACTGCGTAGTGGGGTGGCCCCGGTACCCAACTTGATACCGGGGCCACAATACCTCCTCCAAACATGCTACAGACAATTCGTCATTGAGATCCCATTAAGTATGTTAAAGACAGACAGGGTCCAAGTGTTATTAGTTGACTTTGTAAAGAAAAAAACTGTCCCTGTTGCACATAGTCGTGCAATGAAGACTTACTTTTTCATTTAAAGGCACGATCTTTCAAGTGTAGTGTTTGTAAGTCTAAGTCATATTATACTTTTGGTAAAATTGTTTTTTTTTGTTCCTCTTTATGTTAATTAATTAGTAATAGAATTAAAGTAGGAAATAGAATTAAATAGAATTAAAGTAGGAAATAGAGTGGTATAGAGTTGTAGTGTGGTATAGATAGAGTGGTCCACACAATATAATAATAAAACCCTCAACTGGTCTGAATTCCACCAAACAAGTATCTTGACTGCGTAGTGTGGTGGCCCCGGTACACAATTTGGTACCGAGGCCACAATATAATTAAAAAACCCTCCACGTGTTGGAATTCCACCAAACAAGTATCTGGACTGCATAGTGGGGTGGCCCCGGTACCCAATTTGATACCGGGGCCACAATACCTCCTCAAAACATGCTCCAGACAATTCGTCATTGACAGACCCCAGACAGACAGGGTCGTAGTGTTATTGTTTGACTTTGTAAACCCAAAAAAATGTCCCTGTTGCACTTGCACATAGTCGTGCAATGAAGACTGACTTTTTCATTTAAAGGCACGATCTTTAAAGTGTCAGAAAGAGAGAGAAGACACAGGAGAGGAGAGTTGTAGCTGGGGACCTGGGGTGGAAGCTCCCAGGCTCCCCCAGCATTGCCTGGAAGTCTGAGCGTGGTGACTGAGCCAGGGCAAGGAATGTGTGCCCTGGATGAGGGGGAGAACTCCATGCCACTATAGTGAACCCAAGAGAGAGGGGGACACTGCACATGGAAGAGGCCCTGGAGTGAGGGCTGCTACAAGAGGCATGGTAGCTGTAGTGTCAGATCCTGAGGCTGAGAGTACACAGAGTGACGTGTCAGAGCACAAGAGACATTATCCCCGCAGAGGAGGGATGAGCTGCAGTTGAGAGGTCTGTTGTTGAAATAGGACATGCACACTTTAACAAACCAATCATTTCAGCGACAGGGCCTACCAAACAACTTTGACTGAAATGATTGGTTTGTTTGGGCCCCCACACCAAAAAAGCTATTCATCTCTCCCTGTATAGACTAAACAGGCTCTACTGAGGCAAGATGTCGTCCTCATCCTCAACCTCTGATTCCTCTCCCCCTACAGTGTGTACTTCCTCCTCATCACACATTATCAATTCGTCCCCGCTGGACTCCACAACCACAGGTCCCTCTGTAGTATCTGGAGGGCAGTGCTGTACTTCATTGAGGAATTGATTATTCATTTTTATAAACATCATTTTTTCAACGTTGTGAGGAAGCAACCTCCTTCGCCGCTCACTGACCAGGTTCCCCGCTGCACTAAAAACTCTTTCCGAGTACACACTGGAGGGGGGACAACTCAGGTAAAATAGAGCCAGTTTGTACAGGGGCTTCCAAACTGCCTTTTTTTCCTGCCAGTAACAATATGGACTGTCTGACATGTCTACTTGGATGGTGTCAGCAAAGTAATCATCCACAATTTTTTCTATTGTGACAGCATCCAATGCAGCGAGAGTAGACATGTCTGCAATGGTTGGCAGGTCCTTCAGTCCGGACCAGATGTTATCAGCATCCCCGCCAGTGCCTCTTTTGGGAAAACTGAGCTTTTTCCTCGCAGCCATAGATGTGGAAGAAAATGAGGGTGGAGCTGTTGGCATGTCACGGTCCTCTTCAGAGGACAATCTCCTGACCAGCAGGTCTTTGCACCGCTGTAGATTTGTGTCCGCCGGAAACAGAGACACAACATACGCTTTAAACCGAGGATCGAGCACGGTGGCCAGAATGTATTCCTCTGACTTTAAAAGAGTGACCACCCTCGGATCCTGGCAAAGCGTACGAAGGGCTACATCCACAAGAGCTACATGCTTGCTGTAATCGCAATGGCTTACCAGCTCCTCCCTCACTTTCTCCAGCTGCTTCTGCAACAGCCTGATCAGGGGAATGACCTGACTCAAGCTGGCAGTGTCGGAACTGACTTCTCGTGTGGCAAGTTCAAATGGCTGCAGAACCTTGCACAACACGGAAATCAGTCTCCACTGCGCTTGACTCAGGCGCATCCCCACTCCTTTGCCTATGTCGTAGGTGGCTGTGTAGGCCTGAATGGCCTTTTGCTGCTCCTCCATCCTCTGCAGCATATAGAGGGTGGAGTTCCAGCGCGTCACAACCTCTTGTTTGAGGTGATGGCAGGGCAGGTTCAAGCTTTTTTGATGTGCCTCTAGTCTGCGGTAGGCACTGGCTGAATGCCGAAAGTGTCCAGCAATTTTGCGCGCCACCGCAAGCATCTCCTGCACACCCCTGTCACTCTTCAGGTAATGCTGCACCACCAAATTAATGGTGTGGGCAAAACATGGGACGTGCTGGAAATTGCCCATATTTAATGCCCGCACAATGTTACTGGCATTGTCTGACACCACAAATCCCCATGAGAGTCTAAGTGGGGTAAGCCACTGGGAGATAATTTCCCTCATTTTCTCTAATATGTTGGCAGCGTTGTGCCTCTTATTAAAGCCTGTAATGCACAATGTTGCCTGCCTTTGCATGAGCAGCCATTTTGTAGATGCTGCTACTGATGCAGCTGTTGCTGTTGCTGCGGAAGGGGATGCATCTACCCAGTGGGCTGTCACAGTCATATAGTCCTTCGTTTGCCCAGAACCACTTGTCCACATGTCCGTGGTTAAGTGGACAGTGGGTACAACCGCATTTTTAAGAGCACTGAGGACACTTGATCGTACTTCTCTGTACATTTTTGGTATCGCCTGCCTAGTGAAGTGGAATCTCGAGGGGATTTGGTACCGGGGACACAATACCTCCATCAACCCTCTAAATCCCACTCCACTGATGGCGGACACCGGGCGCACGTCTAACACCAACATTGCAGTTACAGCCGCAGTTATACGCTTTGCAATAGGGTGACTACTATCGTATTTGGTGGTCATGGCAAACGACTGTTGGACGGTCAATTGTTTGGTGAAAGACTTAGCGGTCTTACGACTTCCCCTCTGGGAAGATGACCGACTAACAGCAGCAACAGCAGCAGTGGCAGTAGTAGGCGTACCGCTGCAGGATTCCTCGGATGAATCCCGTATTGAGGAGGACTCAGTCTGGCTGGTGACTTGGGCTGCAGGACTGAATCTGATGGAGATTGTGGAGGAAGTTGACGAGGAGGGTGTTGCTGGTGTGTATCCAACTGGACCACGGGATTTAGGTGTCCCTGTACCGATGATGGTCCTAGCCCCAGTTCCTGAACTAACCACTGAACTATGAAGGTTATTCAGGTGACGTATAAGGGAGGATGTTCCTAGGTGGGCAAGATCCTTACCCCTGCTTATTTGAGCTTTACATAAGCTACATATTGCCATACATTGGTTGTCTGGATTTGGATAAAAATAACTCCAGACCGAAGAGGTGCATTTTTTGGTCTTCTGACCAGGCATGACGATGGGCTTTTTCATCCCATGGACATCAGCTGTTTCCCCCCCTGGTGCCTCATTTACAATAACCACATCACCATCCTCATCATCAAGTTCCTCCACAGCGCCAGCTACATCATCAATAGCCTCCTCCCGAGCCACCTCTTCCCGTACAGTGATGGGAAGGTCAGGCTTGACAACCACCAACACCCTTGGACTCGCCTTGGGGATTTGTGATAATTTCTCTTTAGAAGGCAGAGTTGTTTGCTGTTTTGTTGCTGACAGCATAACTCTCTTCAATTTTTTGTAGGGGGGGGGAGGAGGAGGAGGGCTAAGATCCGTGGGTGAAGCTGAACCACTAGTCATGAACACGGGCCAGGGCCTAAGCCGTTCCTTGCCACTCCGTGTCGTAAATGGCATATTGGCAACTTTACATTTCTCCTCAGATGATTTTAAGTTTCTCTTTTTGCTACTTTTTCTTAACTTGGGCTTTTTGGATTTTACATGCCCGGTACTACGAGATTGGGCATCGGGCTTGGAAGACGACGTTGATGGCATTTCATCGTCTATGTCATGACTAGTGGCAGCAGCTTCAGCATTAGGAGGAAGTGGGTCTTGATCTTTCCCTACTTTATCCTCCAAATTTTTGTTCTCCATTATATGTAGCACAAGATACTGCAGAATGTGTGAACTTGGTAATATTGCAGTACCAATGGACTTATAATGCTGGATTGGTTTTGCAAATTTGGTTATAATTATTATATATTTTTTTTTTTTTTTAATTTTTTAATTTTTTTTACTTTTTTTTTATTTTTTACAAACTTGGGAATAATGGGGAAATAACTATGCCCTTAGAAGCACAGAGCACAGGACACAGCACCACTGGACTGAACAGGACACGGCACAGGACCCAGCAGCACTACGGAACTCAGCAGGACAGAGCACAGGACACAGCACCACTGGACTGATACTGCAGAATGTGTAAACTTTGTAATATTGCAGTACCACTGGACTTTTACTGCTGAATGTGTGAACTTGGTAATATTGCAGTACCAATGGACTTATAATGCTGGATTGGTTTTGCAAATTTGGTTATAATTATTATATATTTTTTTTTTTTTTTAATTTTTTTTTTTTTTTTACTTTTTTTTTATTTTTTACAAACTTGGGAATAATGGGGAAATAACTATGCCCTTAGAAGCACAGAGCACAGGACACAGCACCACTGGACTGAACAGGACACGGCACAGGACCCAGCAGCACTACGGAACTCAGCAGGACAGAGCACAGGACACAGCACCACTGGACTGATACTGCAGAATGTGTAAACTTTGTAATATTGCAGTACCACTGGACTTTTACTGCTGAATGTGTGAACTTGGTAATATTGCAGTACCAATGGACTTATAATGCTGGATTGGTTTTGCAAATTTGGTTATAATTATTATATATTTTTTTTTTTTTTTAATTTTTTATTTTTTTTTACTTTTTTTTTATTTTTTACAAACTTGGGAATAATGGGGAAATAACTATGCCCTTAGAAGCACAGAGCACAGGACACAGCACCACTGGACTGAACAGGACACGGCACAGGACCCAGCAGCACTACGGAACTCAGCAGGACAGAGCACAGGACACAGCACCACTGGACTGATACTGCAGAATGTGTAAACTTTGTAATATTGCAGTACCACTGGACTTTTACTGCTGAATGTGTGAACTTGGTAATATTGCAGTACCAATGGGCTTATACTGCAGGATTGGTTGTGAAAATTTTGTGGTAATTAAAAAATATTAAAGTAGTTTTTGGTATTTTATAAAAAAAACTTTTTTTTATTTTTTTAAACACAGGGGAATATTGGGGAAATAACTATGCCCTTAGAAGCACAGAGCACAGGACACAGCACCACTGGACTGAACAGGACACAGCACAGGACCCAGCAGCACCACTGACCTGAGAAGGACAGAGCACAGCACACAGCACCACTGGACTGATACTGCAGAACACAGCACAGCACAGCACAGCACAGCACTAAACAGCACAGCACAGCACAGCACTAAACAGCACAGAACTAAACAGCACAGAACTAAACAGCACAGAACTAAACAGCACAGAGGACCACCTAACACACCCTCCCTCTACCCTGATCAATGCCCGAGTGAAGATGGCGGCGACTAGCGGGGAATTTATAGGATCCGAGTATCGCGAGATCCGACAACGGGATTATGAGTCAGAGCCTCAGTTTCACTTTTGAATTTGGCGCCAATACCCGGATCTGTCTCGGATCCGACTCGGATCCGCAACGTTCGGGTGGGCTCGGATTTCAGAAATCCGAGCGCGCTCATCCCTATATATAATACAGCCTCAGATGCTTCCCTTGTAAGTCATGAGAGTGATGTGACATTCGCACTGTATTACACAAGGCGCTTTTTTATGTTTTAAGCATCTTGTTACAGTCATTGAAGTGCGCCAAGAAATCTGCTTGACCATGAAAGTCCAACTGGAAGTTGCAAAATGTGTCCCAATAACAACATAGTTTGAAGTCTAATGTCAGAGGTAAGGAGAAATCAAGGGGTAGATTTATCAAACCTTCTATAAAGGAATAGTGGAAGTCTTGCCCATAGCAACCATTCAGATTCTATTTATCATCTTCTAGACGGGTTGGGTACGGAATAATGATACTCATTATTCTGACACTACTTACCCCGACGTGGAGAGACCAAAGGGCTCCTTCCCCGACCAGCGTGCAGGACGACTTCTGTGTAGTGCAACTGGAAGTGATGGCGATCCCTGAAGAAGGCGGCGCCAGTTGATGGCGTCACCCATAACCGCAATGCGGCCATCAGTGCTGTGAAGGGGATAATAGTTACATTGATAGTTACATTATGTATGTAATGTAACTATTACCCCCTTCACAGCACTGATGACCTTATCGGGGAAGGAGCCCCTTGGTCTCTCCACGTAGGGGTACGTAGTGTCGTGGTAGTCAGCATCGATATGCTGACTACCGCCATTCTAGATGGTACTAGATAAACAATAGCTAGAATCTGCTATGGGCACAATCTCCACTATTCCTTTTCAGAAGGTTTAATAAATCTACCCCCTAAGTCTTTTTGAGGGGAATTAAGGGGCTTTGTGCCAACTGCTCAAGAATGGAACACCTAGTAAATGCAACTTCTTCACCCCTTTAATCTCATTCCACAAAATAAAATGTAGTTTTTTCATGTGTGTGTACAAACACTTCACACTCAGTGAGGAACATCCCCGATTCACCCATCTCCTCCCTTTAAGCAGTGCAAAGTTTTGCACAATAGCAAACATGGGCATTTTGGCCCACAAATCATGTGCTTACTTATAAAAACAGGTACATCTGCACAGAAGCAGGCATCTAAGTCACAGAAGAGCATTTGAACAGCACTTATTTTGTTCACAACTAAGCCTTAGTGACTGTATTAATACTCTTTCGAAATATGGGTGATACATTAGAACTATATTTATCCCTGAGACTAAATGACAAAAGAGGAGATGTCACAATGAGAGGAGGTCTGGCACCACTCCCAGAGAAGTCACTGGGGGCACACTTTTCTTCTGAGCATCATTTACGTTTACGTTTCACTTTGTGGGACAAGAGTCTGCAAGATGTTAATTCTCAGTGGTTTCATTTTATCTACAATGACACTAATGTTTCCTCTGATAGAGGCCAATCACCCACTGTGCTCGTGTTTCCGAACATTGGTCCCCTTCATGAAAATCACAATAAGAAAACACAGGCATATATCTGCCATAGACCATTGGAATTTCAAGCAGGTCATTAACGGATTACAACAGCAATACGTTTTTTAATGGAAAGCAAATATTCAAGTTAGTAAAATTGTAAAGGTCCAGTACCCAGCATCTATGCCATATACATCACTCTCAGCCTCCGCAATATAGTCCTGCATACACTGCAGCAGTGCCTGCGTAATACCGATTTAAGGCAGGTGTAGGGGGAACTGATTGGATGAACCATGCACATTTTCACTTCCCACACACCAACTAACAACAACCTGGTCTAAGTGCTATCTGTAGAGTAGAACGGGGTGCCAATATAGATTAGTAGCCTATGAATCGCAAGGACTTTGGGGTGGTATTCTTGGAGATATACCAATTCCTCTACCAATCCCTCCACTGGCTCCCCATCCCCTACAGAATCGTGTTCAAGCTCCTCACTCTTACTTTCAAGGCCCTCTCCAACTCCACTGCTCCCTACATCTCCAACCTTATCTCCATTCACGCTCCATCCCGCCCTCTGCATTCGGCTAACGACCGCCGCCTCTCCTCCCCCCTGGTTACCTCCTCCCATGCTGGCATCCAAGACTTCTCCCGCGCTGCCCCCCTCCACTGGAACCAGCTCCCCCGCTCCATCAGAACTTCCCCCAACTTGTCCAGCTTCAAACGGGCCTTAAAGACCCACCTTTTTCTTAAAGCCCTCCAGTCCCCCACCTAATTGTCCTCCTCCCAGTCTCCGCCTACCCCCCTCCCACTCCTGCCCTTCCTCCTGTCCCCCTCTTACCTCCCTCCTTTTCTTTCTCCTCTCCCCCCCCTCCGTCTCAGCCTCCGTTCTCCCCATTCCATCCTCCTACCTTTGCGACTCTGTCCGTCCTACCCTCCCCTTAGATTGTACGCTCCTTCGAGCAGGGCCTCCTTTCCCTCTGTTCTCCACCACCTTAACTCTGCTATCCAGCTCCTTGTCTCTTCCGTGAGGTCCTCCTGCCCTTCTACCCCGCTGGGGGCTCTCACCTCTCATCTAGCTGTACATTGAGCTTCTGAGTTACTGTGCTTTTTGTTAACTGTACCGTGCTGTCTCACCCTGTATCGTGTTTCTGTATGTCCCTGTACGGCGCTACGGATACCTAGTGGCGCCCTATAAATAAAAATTATTAATAATAATAATAATAATAATAATAATAATAATATAGTATTTGTGGTTAGAGGGGATTGTTAAATACTTCCAATAATTCTCCTTGTAAAAGAATAAAGAAAATATAAAGTTCTATCTCCAGTGCTGCGCTAATCATGTAGCGCCACAAGTAATACAAGAGCCCTGTAATAGCTTACATCGTTTATCCTCTGACCTCTCTAACTTGTAGGCTGCAGAACGGCCTCTGTGCTTGAATGTTTACTTTGCAGTGTGTCTAGAGATGAGCAAAGTAGCGGCAATATTTTGCGTCAATCAAATTACACAGTGAAGCAGGATGTCTGTCACTGGCGACAATTGTCAAGGTCTGATTTTGCTTCACCGTTCTGCACTGTACTTGAAAATATGGATTTTGGCATTATTTCTAGTCTAGGAATAGAGCTGGGAGGAGCTAAACGTCAAATAATTCTTCATTATAAATGATAATAATAATAGTAATAATAATATGGTCATGGTGAAGTCTGAATTCTGGGCAAAATTAAACTGAAAAATAGAATTCCATGCAGACCAAGAGAAATGTGTAAGATTCTGCGACCATACCCGCAACAAGGCGAATATTCTGCTGAACAGGTGTGAAACCTCTGCTAATCCTGTCATAAATATAGTATTTTCAAGGCAGAAATCAAAGAAGAATAAGTAGCTGACTACTCGCTACTGTCAGAAAGTCTATTGTGCCAAACCCTCGAAGAATACTGAGGTTTTGGTAATTAAAAGAGTATCTTACTCAATGGATTTGACTCAATAGCATTCTTTGAAAATACAGAGGAACTTCCGTATTCCCTGTTAATTTTTGCTAATTGCTAATAGATCTAATTATTAGCGATAATGCTCCCTTCTCGAACTGTCACTGGAGGCATGAAAATAAGGATCTGAGAGCTTACGCTATGAAAGATGAAAGGGATAATGCAGGAATAATTACAAAGTATCTCACTAGGAATTCTTCTAAAGACAAAAAAAACTCCTTTCTAAATCACAGTTTAACGGGAAGGTTTAATAGGATTGGTATCAGTAATACAGCCTGAACTAAAATAGCATCATTCCATTTCTGTGTTCTGCCTAATTGCTATGTGAATCATATAATCTCACCATGTGTCTGGACTGTCTTATGGTAAAGATTGCTTCATTAATATGCATTACAACATTAAAACCAGACAGGTTTAGTTCAAGTATGCTCCTGTACTAATTATAGGTAAAATGTTATATAAATTATTCCCTCGGAATGCCTAATTACTGCCTACCTGTCTGCGCCAGCTGTCTATCTGTCCTTACTACCTGCTGTATATCAAATAACCTTAGCTTGTTTGCTTGGGTCTGTTTTCACCAGCAGCCTGGAGATCAGATGCATTTATGTCATTATATGAAGCTGGCATTTGACATTCGTCAGTGAAATATTATACTTGCCCAGTTCTGGGTAATTATTATTGGGTCTTTCTGGGGCACCGAGATGAAACACGGGGTCAGATCTTCCACATTTAATTATGTGCTGCCTTGACCTTGAAGAAAAAAAAAAAGGTGAATTTGGAATGAATGGGTTGCAGTAATATTGCAACAAACTTATACTTGAGACGTGGGATGTTCTGCAAAATACTTGCAAAATACACTGCAGCTTGCAGTGTTTTGCAATGGAAAGTGAAGTGTTAGCTTTGTGGCAAGAACAGTAGCTTGAAGTTCTAAAGTTTTATGCAATGAACTAAACTCTCTATCCTTTCCTTTCTGTGTTATGATTCCTAGTAAACTCAGCAAGCAGCCACGGAAGTATAATACAAATGTCTTTATTCCAGCAAAATATATAAGCAAGGATTCAGTTCCAGGAACATGCAGGTTTTCATAAACAGGTATAATGAACAGGTATGGCAGGAAGGTACACAGGAATAACTGGTTCCACAGAATACTAATATAGTTTGAATGCAGGGATAATAAGGGTGAGTTACCCAATTCCAGGATGCAAAAGTTTAGTCAAAGAAGCAAACAGAGTCCAGGCAAAGTAAATGTCACAAGCAAACTTGCATAGTCCGGTAATCAGGCCAAGGTCTAAGGTAACGAGAGGTCCAGCAGTATCCAGTATCCAGGCAAGGTTCGTGGTCACGAGCAGACAAACATAAACGGTAAACAGGCCAAGGTCACAACGGGAGATCAAATATCAGCAGAATCAAACAGGAACAGGGGGAACACAAGCAGCAGCCAGGTATACAAGGATGAACTGCTCAGAGCACAGCTTGAGGCAGGTACTTAAAGCAGTGCAACAGGTGCAGTTCTAATCAGGCATAATGCAAGGTGAATAACTCCTTCAGGCATGTAGAAAAGTTCAGGAACAGAACAGCAGCACCTCTGGTGGTATAAGGTACTGCTGCTAGATACAAATAACAGGCAGAGTTGTAACATTCTGACTATATTCTCCCTATTGCTCTTCCTCCTTTTAAAAAAAGGTAACTCAATTTTTAATGGACATACTAAGATGTAACTTCCACATATTGCAACGTGGGGAGCTGTCCTAGGGTACATCCCAGCTTCCTGATAGCACCGCAACTCTCAGCACTGATGGGTTCAGTCCACCCAGAGTGCATCTGATTAGCTCTATTGAAGAGCGATGGAAGGGCTTTACAAACACTTAGCGATTTACTGTACATAGGGGGGTATTGGGTTAAGGAAGGGTACAATAAAACTGGTCTAATATTAAGCAAAATATTAATTTAGATATCAAGAACAATATAGTTGCAAAGTGGATGTCAGGTGTGTGTGTGTGTGTGTGTGTGTGTGTGTGTGTGTGTGTGTGTGCGTGCGTGTGTGTATGTGTGTGTATGAGAAACTGATCCTGCTGGACCTGGTACTTTGGGTTTTGGTCTGTTGACTTTCCTGTCTGCCACTGATACAGCCATTTGTTGAGCTTCAGTTTTCGACAGACTATTCCCAGGGATTTCTAATTGTTCCATGAGCTTTACTGGTCCGTAATTAGTGGCCAATTAGAGAGCTATTTAAACCCTGCAGATTCATGTTTCCATGACCTGATTATTACCCATGATCTCACATTGATACTTCTACTATTGTACCAATTTGTTATTGACTATATCTATGCTTGATTAGCCATGTACTGACTTCAGCTTGACTTCAGATATGTGTATGTATTCAGGGCCGGTGCTGGGGTTCTCGCACCCTAGGCAAAATTTCCAAAACCCCCACTCCACCCCCCCACGTGGGAACACACCAAATACCCACTTCACAGACAATCACATGCTTGACTTTGTGCTTTTGTGTTTAAAAAAAAAAAAAAAAAGATAAGCCTTGCCTCCTCCAGTGGTCCAGATGTAGTGATGTTTGATGCAGAAAGCTGTCCAGACTTCACTGCAGACACAGGATTTCTAGAGGGGAGGTATCCAGGTGTTATATTTCGGAACAAACAACTTGACACAAGTAATCTGAATAGATGGCCCTAGCATGTCCCTTCATCACACCACTGCCCCCCCCTCTGCATCACACCACTGCCCCCTCTGCATCATACCACTGCCCCCCCTCTGCATCACATCACTACACCCACAGCATAACACCACTGCCCCCCTCGGATCTCAATGTCTCTCATTGCATCACAACACCCCCACTGAATCACATTGTCTCCTGACCAGCACACTGTCCCCCACCCATCTCAATGTCCCCCCCTATAGCACACTGACCCTCCCCCCTGGATCTCAATGCCCCCCCTCAGCACACTGCCCCCCCCTGGGTCTAAATGTCCTCCCCTGGATCTCAATGTGTCCCCCCTGGATCTCAATGTCCCCCCCCACCCCTGTAACATACCAATGTCATTACCCTGTAGCATACCAATGCACCCCTCCCCTCTCTTTTCTTACCTGAAACTTGTCTCCATGAAGATGCACCTCTCTGCTGGGCTCCTCACCGACACTGTCAGGCATGACATCATAATCATGTCCTGAGGTGAGGGGAGGGAGAGTGAAGGGAAGAGGAGGGTAGTGGAGGGGAGGAGACAGAGGAATGGTGTGCCCCATCTGCTATTGGAGGGGAGGGCGGCGGTGGCGATCAATAGCCCCTCCCCCCTCTCTGTGGATCTATCTGAAGCTGTGCGGTGGCCGTGGAAGGTATGCTCAGCGGTTGCTACACAGTATTACTCAATGCATTTAACCTCTGTGGCACCCAACAGAGCCCAGCGCCCTAGGCAGCTGCCTAACGTTGCCTAATGGGAGCGCCTATCTGTTCTGCAGGTTCGTTATCTGACCAGACAGCCTAACACTCCCACTTTGTGAGCCGGGTGTGCTACCACACTTACAGAGTTATCTACGGTATATTAACCTCACTGCCTTTTTATCTTCATATTGCTGCATTATCTTAATATTGCTGTTATAGTGGCATTATGCACCTACTGCATTGTGCATGATATCAATGATTGCCTTTAAGCGATGCCTCATCCTATTTCATTGTGATTGTATTTTGGTATTGATGTTGCATTATATTGTTCAGCCAACTTTTTTCTACTGCTCTTTGTATTGTACCATTACCCTCATGCTGAGCGTCCCATGTTCTCAGTGATAGAAGAAGCAACTTTTCCCAACGTAGGCATCACCAAATAAACTTAATCCTGTTCAAAAGACTCCTCTGGAGCTGGGTTAATCAACTACACAATCTTTATTCTCCTAAAAAAACCTTTTTTGCATAGTTAATATTGTTTTTTATAAATGACCAAATTGCCTCATTGTTCTGGTTCCTTCGGTGTTTATAGCCAAGATGTTATATAATCAAGCGGAGTTGTTTAAGGTTGCCTATCACTGCGCTATATGCAATGTAATGTAAAAAACTATATTCCGATGTTATAAGTGCATGTCGAAAACATACAAAAAAAGATAAAAAGATAAAGTAATGCATTTAGGAAAAGTTGTAGGAGGGCACAAAAATCAATCAATTAAAGTCATCTGGAATTGGAAGAAGAATTTAGGCTAAAAAGTGTTAAATGACCACAATAACTTTATTGCCTATTTTGCAGTGTTTTGCATTTTACAGATATTATATGGCGTTCAATGTATTTTCTTAATGTTACTAAAAGGCTTTCATACTCCCTTAGATATAAAAAGATGCATTATGGCTTCTGACATGTCAATACTTAGAGTGCTTTTCAGACCTCACCCTGCTAATGTCGCAGGAGGGCAAACTTAATGAACTTGGAATACATTGACCGAGAAAGAGGAAGTGCACAGATGAAAAGTCTCTGGAGTTCTCGGCTCTGCTGTGTCATTGTTTCCTTACACTTTTAATTAAAATGTTCAATTGAAAGAATAAAAAAAAAAACATCCTGTGATTTGGGATCAATGACAATGGTTGCCTTGTAGGTAGTAGGGCAAAAGTAACATGGTATGTTAGCATCAAAACTGTATGTATAAAATGTAGGACACAGTCACTTTAATTATTTAATGATGAGTAATAGAGGATGGATACAGTAAAGGTTATTTCTGAAACTAAAAGTGCAAAATGGCTGCACAAATGCTCTTTTGTGATGTTGTATGGCTACTTTTCCGCAAGTGCGCCAATGCTTACTGCTGGGTCTGCAGGGCAAGAAGGCAGCATCTGCAGGGTGCAAAATGTTGCATCAGTCAATTGGAGAAGTTGTGCAGATCTATGGCGTTCCTCGCCATGTCCGGATTAGGTGTCAGATCGTGCCTAGTTTTGCAGGATGAGACTATTTAAAATAAATAAAAATGGGGTGGGGGGATTGTCTGCATTTACAGGAGCATTCTCTATTCGCGGGACGAAGCACTAAAATTTCTTGCCAACAACAGCTCTCTAATTTCCCCCCAACTCTGAGGACTTATCTCTATACTTATAATGGGACAAACTTTGCATGTTCTAGGAAGTATAACTTTGTAACTAATGTAATAAAAATATTCAAACACATAAAAGTGCCCAATGTAATACAGACAGTCCCGATATCCGTTCTCCCTCATGATTAATTTAAGCTAAGTAAAATAGTGTATTTACGTTCACATAGTAAGTCACACACATCGCAAGATGAATCCTCCTGCTTTACATCAGACATACACACTGGACCGCCATCAGGGGGTACGGCTGGCACAGCTGTGAGGGGCCCGGACAGACCTCTCCGTCTGTCTGGGCCCCTTGGCATTTTCGGGCCCTTTAGTCTGACTTACTGTGTCCTTTCTTCTCCGCAATGCTGTGGATTCTAGGTTCTAATAGGCGGGGAGCGTATTGCGCGGTCATGTCATCACTGAATGCCTCGCTAGCCTTTCAGTGACCGGGGGCTCCAGCATCGCAGAGGAGAAGGTTAATTGGACAGGAAAGGGGAGCGGGAGATAGGAGAGGGGAAAATTTACTGGAATGGGGGGAGAGGAGAACATTTACAGTGATTGTGGGGATAGGAGTTACATTTACTGTGAAAGGGGGAGGAGAATATTTACTATGATGGGATGGGGCGGAGAGGGGATTATTTGCGGTGATGGGGAGAGGGGTTACACTTACTGTGATTTGGGGGGTATGGAGCATGTACTGTGAGGAGGGTGAGGGGGAATAAACTGAGATGAGGGAGAGGGGCGCATGTATGGGGAGGGGGGGAGGGAATTATTAGTACTGGGTCCCACAGTCTCTGATGGCATCCTGCATACACACATCCACATACGCACGCACTCAGCCAGGTCAAAAGCACAATAAAAGTTTGTTAATATTTGTTTTCATAGCAAAAAATTCATTCCCTATTAAGCGTGATACAATAGTAATAATTCTTGTGTACAGTCATGGCCAAAAGTTTTGAGAATGAGTATTGGTTTTCACAAAGTTTGCTGCTTCAGTGTTTTTAGACCTTTTTGTCAGATGTTGCTATGTTATACTGAAGCAAAATTACAAGCATTTCATAAGTGTCATAGGCTTTTATTGACAATTACATTAAGTTTATGCAAAGAGTCAATATTTGCAGTGTTGACCATTCTTTTTGAAGACCTCTGCAATTCGTCCTGACATGCTGTCATTCAACTTCTGGGCCACATACTGACTGATGGCCGCCCATTCCTGCCTAATCAATGCTTGGAGTTTGTCAGAATTTGTGGGTTTTTGTTGTGCTGGGGGGCTTCTGCCCCCAGGGCTGGTTCCATAAGGGGCTACTTTGTGCTGAGTCTATGGGCTGTTTTCTTTTAAAATGTTCCTAATAGGCTACTGAGCAGAACTCCCCACCCCAGGCTAAAGTTTGCCAGTCAGCCAGCCCCTGTCTACTTGCCTACAGGTTGGTCTAACCTTATGAATTTTTTAATTCTCTGATTGGCTATATGGTGGTCTATACCTTTGGCTGTTCTAATGCTCTGATTGGTTACAGGTTGGTCTATATCCGTGGACCTTTCAGTGCACTAATTGGCAGCAGGTTGGTTCAGCCCTTTGAATTTTCTGAGTATCTGGCAACAGGTTCACCAAGGCCTGTAAAGATTCTAACACTCTGATTGGCTACAGGTTGGTCTAGACATGTGAATGCTCTAATGCTCTGATTGGATACAGGTTGGTCTAGAACTGTAAGTGTTCTAACTCTCTGATTGGCTGCAGGTTGGTCTATATATGTGAACCTTCCAGTGCACTAATTGGCTATATGTTGGTTAAGCCCTTTGAATTTTCTGAGTATTGGATTGGTTACATGGTCGTCAAGTCCTGTAAAGGTTCTAATGCTCTAATTGGCTACGGATTGGTCTAGATCTGTTAGTGTTCTAATGCTCTGATTGGCTACAGGTTGGTCTAGACCAGTGTTTCTCAAACCCAGTCCTCAGGACCCCTAACAGTGCATGTTTTTCAGGTAACAAGAGAAATAATTATACCACCTGTAGATTTGTTACAATGTGTCAGTCAGTAATGAATACACCTGTTCTAAAGCAAGGAGATATGGAAAACATGCACTGTTAAGAGTCTTGAGGACCAAGTTTAAGAAACACTGGTCCAGACATGTTGATGTTCTAATGCTCTGATTGGCTACGGATTAATCTATCCACAAATATTCAGATGTTCTGATTATATTATTCTGGCCGTTTACACTTTATCATGCTCTGAATGGCTACTTTGTCTAATTTGTTGAATGTTTTAATACTCTACTGGTTGGTAACAGCTTCCAAAATCAAATGGCATCCCCCCTTTTATACAATATACAAATTAAAATCAAAATAATAATAATAAAAATACTTTTAGCATAAAACCATTGCAATATTAAATGACTGTTTATCAGTCACTGTATCAAATCTTGTTTGTTTTCTACATCTAACCAAAACCTGTTTGATTATTCATCCATTTCAAAACAAAATGATAGTGAAAGCATACAATATTTATCAAACAACCGAGAAAGCTAAACATAATCCAGTAAACAACATAATGGTAACGCAGAAATTGGATTTTACAGGATTGTCTCAGCTTTACTTGACTTTGGAATTGTGCATAATATTTAATTCCTTCCCATGAATATATGGAGCTACTGTAGTGTTTTATTTCTAGCAAGTTCCCGAATGTGTTGTGAATGCAAAATGGGGATTCATGTCTATTTATGAAGCTGAGGCCTCACGCTGTCTAGTAAATCCATCATTTGAGTAATGAACGTGACGCCTGCTAAATATTAAACATTAATCTTATTTAATGTCTATATTTGTGTCACAATTTAGCATGCAAGTCGGTTGGTTAAAAAATTCTAATTTACTTCCTTCTTGGTACATACTCCCGTGCAGCGAGCAGTATTAAACTAGTATTATTAGTAGTAGTAGTAGTAGCAGTAGTAGTAGTAGTATTACTATTTATATCCTTTATTTGCACCAGCACTTGCAATAAACAAATGAAAGACAAATTGATAACAGTAGCATGTAATAAATCATAAGGTGTAAGGACTCTGCAGCTACTGTTTAAGTTTTTTTATAATCAATTTTATTATATTATATTTATATTATATTATATTATAGCATATGCAACACAATGTCTGCAAATCAACAGGGAAACATGAGTGACCATTTAGATGCTGGCTGCCCATCTTTAAACTGAGATCACTAGCCATTGGCCTCAAATCATTGTAAACATCTGAAAAGAATTATTGACAGTGCTATAAAAATGATGATGATGATGATGATATACCGACCTGTCACGGCCATGTAGTCTTTTGCTTGACCAGTACTGCTTGTCCACATAGCCATAGTTATGTGGATAGTCGGTACAATGGCTTTTTCTAGTGACTGAATGAATTTCTGCTTAACCCACCAGTACAGCTGAGGATTTTCTGTTTGGGAGAAATGGAGTAGAGATGAAATATGTTATCGTGGACACATGATCTCAACTAATCTCCTAAAACTTGATGCATTGATGGCGGTAATTGGATGCACATCCAATGCTAAGGCTGGGTACACACTACAGTGTTTTCAGCCAAATATAGAGCCAATCAACCGATAAACAACCTTTTGGCCAGATATACCATTAGTGTGTATACTTGCGCAATGAACGATAGTCGTTTGAAAGTACCAATCTACCGATTGATCGGTAGAACTAAAATCTCGTTCCAACCACCTTCCGATCCTGCAGTGTGTATGCACTCACATGACTGTCAGACAGAGTATAAACATGTCACTGTCTGTGTTATTAAATGTAGAGAGTGTTGTAGGCTGAAGAATTCGACAGTTCGTTCTGACACTGAATATTTCATTTCATAGTCGCAGAAATTAACAAAATATCTTAACTTAACAGGGAGATTGTAAGCTTGTGAACAGGGTCTTCTAACCTCTCTGTCAGTCTGTACCCAGTATTATTTTATTACTGTGTTTGCTCCCAACTGTAAAGCGCTATGGTATTTGCTGGCACTATATTAATAAATGGCGAAGATGATGATAGACACGACCAATGTCTGTGGAAACACAAATATTGGAGATGCTCAAGAGCCCAAAGCACCCATCAAACTGGCACCTATACCTGGCAGTACCTGGAATATCCTACCCCTAAAAAAAAAAAGCACATGACCTATTCTGTGATTAACTTATAGAGAAATTTATTTTGAGAGATTTAATTGGTGGCTTTCCAATTAATTTACTTAGATGATAAAAAGATTTTAATGTTCTTCTCTCCCAGGAAGAAGTGTTTGTGTATATATTTATATATACAGCAGTTAAATTGGAACAAAAAAACATACAACCAGATTATAGTATCTATTTTAGGAAAGTGGTTATTGACTAACGATGAATAATTATGTTACAAAATATATTTTTCTAAACTGGGACAAAACAGGACCATTTATTTATTTGTATGCTATATTTTTAGGTATCATTGTCTGTTAGGTATTATTCATTTGTGGATATTTTAGTCTGTTTACATTCCCTTCACTGATTGACAAAGCAATAACTCTCATCGGATAACAAATACACTCTTAGGACTATGAAAAGAAGTGCTTAATAGATGAACATTGTATAAAATTTCTGCTATTATTATTGTCTGCAAATATATTTATCCATTGGTGGAGTTGTAGTTGTAGCATACACTGAGGCTGCCAGTCAGACATCAAAGTGACAGTTCATAAACTCATTAACTATTTTGTTTATAAGCAAAGCTGTTCTGACTACCATTTCACATAAACAATGAATTTGCCAATGGTCTCAATGTTTCTAAATAGATATTGATTTTGAATTCCACATTACGATCTTTGTAGCATGCGGAACGTAATGCAAGGCCCTCAGGCCGTAGACCAACCAAAACCGGGGAGACTTGAAAAAAGAAACTCTTTTGAAAGAGAAAGAATTAAATTTTTCACTCAATCCAATGAGCTTCAAGCACATCCTTATATCTAAGGCCATAAGAGACCACCGTTGTATTCCCATTGCTGAGTGCATATACTATTTTGATCATAAAAGAAAGCAGGGAGCACCGAAAAATGTCTCTACATTTAAATGCCTTTGGATGTAAAATGCAGAAACACCCTTTAGACACATTTGTAGTGAATTTTCAACATATTTCCTGTCTTCACTCCATGTGATTAGCAGGGTTAATTTACACACAGCCTAAGATCACCACTGAAATCAATCTGAAATAGACTCTGAAACTTTGTTTATTTGCAAAATCAGTCAATTAAGCTTTAAAGAAAACATATTTTTTTAAGAGTGAAATGCAACATTTTTTTTATGAAAGAATATTGTATATTCTGATGATTTGCAGCTGATGAGGGCACCATGATTGCATAAAACTCAAGTTCCCGAAACCAGTTAATATTAATCAGAGAAAATCTTGTTCAGGAAGAATTTCAATCAAATTGCACTGTTGTTGATGAGGACTGGCTGATGTTATAAGATGCAGTGCTCAGATAGAGTTACAGATGTCTGTCTATGGTTTAAATAAAATATGTAATATGGAAAGCTGGCTCAGTGGTAAAGTGATTGTTGATGAATCTGAGAATGAGATTCTTGGAACCGATCATCATTAAATGCAATAACATCACTGGGTTCCGCTGAGGTCCAAAACCCAAATAACTTTATCTGTGTTGACTTGCAAAGTGCAGAGATTTTCTATACATTGCAGAGCACTTCCATTCAAACTGCACACAGTGCATATTTCATATCTGAATAAGACATGAATGCTTGCATTAAGTTTACATTTCCAATACTTTTTTTGTTCATGTAAAATACATTTTGGGCCATCTTCTTCTGCACTCTGTCAAAGTCGTATAATTGGATGAAAGAAAGTATATTGATTTATGTTGTTTTACTGTGCGATTGATCAGTACGCCACGTGCTACGTGTCATGGAGAGATCGCACGATAAAACACGCACGCATACACTAACACTTTTACATTCATCTATTTATATATTTCACATTTATAATGGTTCCATTCCACAGTGGTTTATGAGCAGATGGTTTTTGGTTTATAGTTATATATATATAAGGTTATATGTACACTTTAATGATATTTAAGGCTCAGGTTACAGGAAATATATCATGTTTAGTATCAATTTAATCCCCTATTTATCCGCAGTTGTCCGGTTCATTCGCCGAAGGGATCGCACATTGCATACTCTAGTTAGCGATGTTAGGGAATAAATGTTTAAAATGATACTGTCTGTGTTATGTAAATAGACTAGTTTAAACTGGATTCTGGGTGGGAAAAGTCATCATCTGGAGAGCAGACCCCCACCCAGGGCCATCTTTTCCATTGGGCACGATGGGCAGCTGCCCGTGTGCCCCACGGGCAAGGGGCCCCCATAGGCACGGCTTTTAATGAGAATAAATAATCCTGCAAAAGAAAAAAACCTGCAAAAAAAACCTTCATGGGTCAATGAGCAAGTACATCTATCTATCTCTATATATCTATATCTGTATCTGTATCTGTATCTATATCTAGGGGCCCCGGTGCACTGCTTTGCCTGGGGGCCCATAATGTTGTTAAGATGGCCCTGCCCCCACCCTTGGAATGTTGATTCCCACCTTTGGAGGGGGTTGTTTGAACTGGCCTATAACCTGCATTACACTGGACCCTCCTGAAGCCTGGACCTATAGAAGCAAGCCACATCATCTGTATTGTATTCTCTGTATCACTGAGTGTATATATACAAGCTCCCTGGGACCAACAAAATCAGTCATCACTAACCACAGTCTTCTGGACTGAAGGACTGTTTAGCTGGATCCAGCAGAGGGCGCAGCGATGAGCAACGATGCGCAGCGTATGTATATATTTGGTATCGGCTGTAGTGTACTGTATTATAATTATTAATTGAACTGCTAAAACGTTTGCTCTTGCTAAATAAATTGTTTGTGCTTTGGAACCACAAGAAATCGCTTAGACAATGCTTACTGAAAAACGATGAAATTACTTTAATAACTCCCAGCCTCTTCCTCTACTTCGATCTGATACATTAAACTCAACGAAAATTTGTCCAGAGCATCTCTTTATCCTTTTCTGTATCTTTTGAATCAATTGTAATATTATCTGACCAGTCTGGTTGACTAGTTCCAATATTCCACCTGTGTTCACATGAGTTTTCATAAAGGAGGACATTTGGCACACTTATGGGACACTACATGGAAACTTTATCATATAGATTAAATAGATGGTCTTACATGTAAGACCACCTATGTAATGTATTTTAGGAACATCAGATACAGGTATTTTAGCTCTCTGGTTAATTGTTTTTATTATTATAATTATTATTATTATTAGTAGAAGTAATAGTACTATTTTTTATTGATAAGGCATCACAAAAGGAGTACAGCGCAGTACATGCCATATACAGAATGCAATTATTCATAACACATAACATGTTACATGAAAAACAAAACACAAACACCAGACATATGGAATAAACAAATAACATGGTAATGCAGATCAAATTATTTACAGGACAATGAGTGAGAGTGATGGCAGCGACCAGCGTGACGTAGGGCTGAGCTCAGGAAAACAGGGCTAGGGAAGAAGCCTAGAGGTACAGAGGATGATGCAATAGTAGAAGGAGAACACATGAAATGAGGGCCCTGCTCCTGAGAGCTTACATCCTAAAGGACAGAGGAAGACACAAGTAGGGTGTTACCGAGTGAGGGTGAAAGCGGAAACAAGGGAGTTAGGATTAGGGCTGACAGGCTTGAACACAGAAATGAGCCTTAATAGCATGCTTGAAGCCTTTGTACGTAGAGGCTAACCTGATAAGGCATGGGAGATCGATCCGCAAAGTCCTGCAGGCGGGAGTGGGAAGAGGTAATCAGTGTAGTAGTGAGGTGGCGATCACAGGCAGAGCGGAGAAAGTGGCAAGGAGTGTAGGTAGATATGTGGTTGGAGATGGAGGGAGGTGGGAGGACAAATACACTGGGGCTAATTAAGAGTTGGACTTAAAAAGGAAGCGCTTACTCTTTAAAAAGAGCACAGAACACAAACATATTTACGCTGCTTATGCAGAGCCCTATGTATCTCAAGATGTGTCCACCTCCATATCAGCAGCATATGTGTCTGGTTATCCATATGTCTTCATCACTAGCACATACTTGCATCTGTCCTATAGCAGGTGCAGAAGATAAACCTGTCAAACAGGCGTACATGCGTGATTCTGCAAGTCTGCACGAGCCGCATTTGTGTGAACATGACTTTAGTGTTCTGGACCTGTGTTTGTAGCCCCTTCCCACTCCTGGCCGCCTCTCTACGCGCATGTGGGTATAAGTGTTAGAATCATGTAAGTCCACATAAGAGCACATGTGTGGGCCTATTTTCTGGGCATGTGGAGAACGATTTCATGCAAGTTAATCTACACAAACGGGAGTACATGGCATTGCAGTTTAGACACACATAGTATGGATTGGCACCTCTGAGAGATTTGTCTAATACTTAAATCAACGCTTAAAAGTACTTCACTTATACTATTTAATTTAAGATAGGAAAAACAGGGTGAAGGAGGCTTGCAAAAGATTTTAGCAAAACAAGGCTGAAACTAAATAATGTGCCTGTGTTTCAGTGTGGTTCTGCGTAAATATCTGGTTGGTTATCATATTGGAAATAAAATATCCTGTTCACCATTCCTAGACTCGCTTAACCCTCCAATCCATTCACAAAGATCCTGTTATTTGTTCACATTTATTTTTATCATAATCTCATTGTAAGTTCCATAGGTTTCTTCTTATAAGGATGATCAGAGGTTCAGATTCTGGTTCTAATGTGTTGACTCTTTGGTGGACCATCAATGAGTTGCAGAGGATCACAGTAACAATAAATGTTTTCAATCAGTCGCTTTTTATACAAGTCCATAGTCAAATGAGAACTTCAAAAAATTGTGATGCCAATGACAGACTCCTAGATTGAACGTCTAGAACCAGGATAATTGTGGTCTTCATCTTTAGCAGCTCCCTTACCCATAGAGCTGGTCGTGCTCTCCTATACCTAGTTGATCCCAGGTCTTATGCATTCAGTAGTAGAGGGTTGTTCTTAGAAAGGTGCTGGGGTATGAATTATTGGAGACACTATGGCAGTAAACAATGTGATGTTGGTCAGGTGTAGATAGTAGTAGATTGTTCCAAAAAAAGCCAAGAATACCCAAGAATTGAGCAGGAAAACACAAACCAGGAACACTACAAATTTTTTGGGCAGTGAAAGACACAACTGCCTGTGCTAATGTAGGTAGATGCAGGCAGACAATCAAAATTCTCCAGAAGAGCTGATTAGGCTATCAAGTGATAACGCAATCACAACTTCAACCAGTTGCCCGGGTATTCGGATATGCTCTCTGTAACTGGTGGCGGTTGCAGCTGTGCCCACTGCTTCTGGCAGTAATGCAAGGTTTTATTCAATATACTGAGCAGTAAAATTGATCAGGAGGTGCAAATCTTGTGGGAAATAAAGGTGCTATAATGCAGGGACGGCTGATATCTTCTGGGTTTCATAGTGACAAGTACCAGCATGTTGTGAAATAAAACTGGCATGGTCTCTGTAATGGTAAAAGAGCTACAATACAGCAAACTGAGGAGCCCTGATGCGATACCATTCACTCATGAACAATGGTTTCTTTTTTCTTTAGCAGTAATACAAGTTCTGTTGTAGGTCTAATGAACGTCTTTGTCATTCCCTTGCACATTTCATCCTTCTGTATCTTCCCATTGTAACTGGGAATAGTTTTGGTTTTCTGACCTGTAGACCATTCTGTGTATTGAACTTGCTGGACTTTGAGTAAGACCAGGGGATATATTTACTATACTGCGGGTTTAAAAATGTGATTCTAGTTATAATTTATTTGGTACATTCTACAAAATGACAGCTAGACTCTGATTGGTTGCGACAGGCAACATCTCCACTTTTTCAAACCCGCAGTTTAGTAAATATACCTCCAGATCTCCTTCCTGTAAGATAATGAGGTTTGTAGTACTACAGTCTGCAGTGAAACAGAAACTGTCCTAATGTTCTGTGTAAGAAGTATAGTTGGAATCAAAACAGCTAGAGTTTAGTTCTAAAGAAATTGTAATTAATTATCTTAAGATAATTACGGGTGTTAATTATAGCAACTATGTTAGCTAAGATGACAGTTAAGACTTCACAGGTAAAAATGAGAAGAGTTACATACCGATGTACAGTCAGTGCTGCTCAAACAGTTCTCAATGTGCTTGTAACTATACTGCCTCGCATGTTGCAATAAAACTGGTGTCACATTCTAAGCATTGAAGCATAATCAGTTGCTTCAATGTATATAGCACATACACTCATGCAAGGGAACAGTCCACCATTTGCTTTTTGCATGGACTTCACAAGTTATGTATGTTGTGTCTGACCACGGTCCAAAACAGTAAAGTTAATGTATGTGAAAGGACCAGCTGGTAAGTCTGCCATTTACCGTTCTTGGTAATAAAATATCCTTCATTTTTTTTACACACCTGTGAATTGCAATAGCAATACTTCTGTTTGCACCAAAATTCAAGAATCCTGAAGCTCTGATTGTATCTTCAATGAAGTATCTATGTTAATGTCTAGTTTGTGATAATGACAAAAATAGCAAGATTCAAGTCTCGTTTTAGTAACATAACATCTATGAGGAAGCAGTATAGCCATAATCGGACTCATATCTTAGCCTCAATTTCATTCACATTCAGATGCCCAAAAAATTGGAATTATGACACCAAGTTAGACTATAAAAATCCTTCTATACAATAATAGAGTTAGGCTTGATAATGACTCACACTCAGAGTCAAAACAAGTTGGAGTATATACAAGGTTTAATCCATCATCTGGAGTGTTTGTTGCTGTAATCCAAAAGGAGGAACAATCCCGGACATATCATCTGTCTTCAACTCCTTTCTGCTGTTAACAACAGGACCCTCCATTATGGGTTTCCAATCTATTTGTTAGTGGATTTTATACACAATTTTGAGTCTGTGAGTGTAATGTTTTTACATACTTATTGTTGTTTAATATAAAGGGTAATACACTAGATACTATTTCCTATTTTTTCTGCATAATATATGGAGCATTAATTGTGAAAAAAGCCTATACAATGTGATGTGCAGGATACAAGGTCACAAGTATTATTTCTGTAAACATATTTCTTATGGGGAAAAGGTCATAAACATCACAGGGAGAAAATGCTTTATGAGTGATTGAGACACCGCTTTGGTGGACTTTCTTTCACTTTGCACATTTATTCTGTATATACCATGATTGGTGGAGGGTTCTTATCATTTATGTAAACTTACTACACTATATATTTTCATTTTTGAGTTAATGTTTTAGCCCCTCCACTCTGTAACAATAATTCAAAGCTGTTGCCTTGAGAATTGCAAATCTCGCACAACAGAAGAGAGCTCTCATCTCTATATGAATTTATGTAAGCTCTCGATGTACATATAATTTTCTTTCTGTTACATTAGTTGAACACAGGGGACTTAGTGGAGTTTCTATTATAGGTAATAGGCAGCATACATTATAAGCGTCATATTGTATCCTTTGTATAACTATTAAAAATAGCTAGTTGGTAATGACCAGCTGAGGTCAGAGGATTCTGTTCTTTTACATTTGGTGATGATTTGTTAAAGAAACTACCAACCCTTAGCACACCATGATCATCACCGCTTGGTCATAGTTTATTCATACAACTATTTTTGGAAATCTTGTCCTCACAAATGCATTTGATCTCTTTTTAGACAATCTATTATAGCATGAATGATGGTAACATCTTTTTGTGCAAGTTGCTAGGGGTCTTTTGCAAATATGCCAACCAACCACTCAGTAGGTATGTTGTGAAAGTAGCTTATGGTAAACAAAACACCCCTAAATACAGTTTATTGACGCCCATATCCTGAGTGGCATCTGAATTTCAGCTCTGCACCTGAAACACATTCGCTATTAGGTGAGATATCATACAGCAGATATAATATTCCAACTCGCATACGAATGAAAGCTGCAATATCCCATCTGACGTCAAGCGGACAGACACAATAATTAATCTCTATATATAATTTATGTTATTCACTGGGGAAATCTCCCAGATAACTATAGCCCATGAATATGATACAGGGATAGACCATTCCATGTGTAGTATAATCAGCAGGTATATCGAGCAATCAATATTTTATGTCACTAAGAATCTCCATTGCAATATAAAGGCACAAGGCCAGAGGTGACTTGTAATATCCATAATAATGTACAGTGCATTATTCCTTATAGCCAACACATTTTTATACAGTTTGAACATAGCGAGTTAGCGTGACTTGTATGTTATAACACTGATAAAGGGGTAAAATGCTGTGGAACCCCTGTGAGACAAAGGTGGGAATTTATTCCTTTATTGAGTGGAACCTCGTAAATTCTCCTTTATATACTGTGACAACTGTCTGTGGACTCCTGGGGAACAGTGCGTGCACCTCTGAAATGTTGATTATAATGGTAATTCATTGGGGACTATTTATTATACACCCCCCATCTCAGCTATAATCCATACTTGTCAACTCTCCCTGATTGTCAGGGAGACTCCCTGAAATAGGGGTGATCTCCCTCACTCCCTGAAGAGTCTGGCATTCTCCCTGATGCTGAGCCAGTACAAGACGTGGTTGGCTTCGCCATCTGTGGCATGATGACATAGTTCAGAAATTGTGTCCTATATCCATGTATTGATGCCTATGGAGGTGGCCATTTTCATGGAGACCAAGATTTAATCATAGACTGACAGGTAAGACAACATGAATTCAGTAATGGAGACAGAAATGTAAAAGACACTTTAGTCTCTAGAGAGTCATTAGCTGCTTTTCTGTAACAGATTGTTGCCTACTCTCCTGCATTTCCGGGAGATCTCTCGCGAGAGCAGGGCAACCTTCCCGTTCTCACCCACACAATAGATAAGGGCTTAATGACACAAATATTGTGTCATCTTAGCCCCGCCCCCTGCTGTAATTGGCCAAAATAGTGACAATAGTTTAGGGGCATGACCAAAATTATACGATTCGTCAAGCCCCACCCCTGAACGCCCACCTCCCCTGGGATCTCCCTGAAGCCAACGAGGAAAAGTTGGCAAGTATGGCTATAAGTGTGACTTTTACCGGCACTTATGTAAAAAAATATCACTGAGCGGTAGTCTACGGCTCTGGCGATAGTGGCCCAGGGCTAACTCACCCCTTCCCCTGGCTGTATGCCGTAGTTGTGCGCCTGCACAGTGGGACTGAAACATCAAGTTTGCAAAATGACAATAAAGAAATAAAACAAGGTTTACACATAGATTTTATTTATTTTAACAATTAAAAACCTATTTTTTTAAAATATTTTTGGACGTAGAAAATTCTGAAATTGAAGTTGTTTTATTTTTAATGTTTTTCTTCTGTTCACCCGATTCTGAGATGGCACAAAAAGAACGTCTATATCAGTGGTATGTTTACTGCCATGATAATTGTTAAATAAGCTTTCTAGTGCAAGGGAACTTATTATTACTGGATAATCCCACATCCAGGGCATAGGCAAACCAAGGGGGGGGTGTTCCTAGTGCCTGGAAACCCCCGCTGGGGCACTGTATAATTGAGGTAGCTAGACCCTGCCCCGGCTTCACATGGCTCTGCTTGAAAAGGGAGAACTGCGTGCACCTAACAGTGGAAAACGCAGCATTGCCCATGTATATTAAGGTGATAGGAAGAGTTGGAGAGCAGCCAATCACTGTCTAATATTATAGCCATGCCCCCATGCATGTTGGTCACACCCACTGGTGCTAGGTGTGGAAACCCCCCTCTACAAATCATGTGTTTGCCCCTGATGGATATGGAGCCCTGCCATTGGTGTAAACACACCCAAATTCACTGGCAATACGGCTTTTTACCCATTGATAAATGAGCTCCTAGGGTATTATTTGATATAACACATCAGTCAAAGGAGACATCATACTTTTTATAACACAGCAGTAGCAGGTGCATGGCATTATAAGGAGTCCGAAACATTTTAACTATATTAAATAAATTGAAGTAATTCATTCCAATGTCTGCCTATAATGACATGTTTACAATATGTAAATAATAAATGACTAATATACACAATAATAAAATAAATAACAATGGTGAGATATTGCCCCGATATTGCGCAATCTGCAGAGCTTTTCGCAGTTCCTAGACGGTGCAATGACACCGCGCTTACTTGTAAATTACTCTGCAAAATTAACGCCGGTTATTTTGCCAGCACAATTCATTTATAGGATAAATTGCTCCATATAATTGGCATTTTGTGTGTCTGTGAAGTTCACCGTAATTACCGTGTCTTTAAGTTAGGTGTGCTCACAGCTCTACACAGAAAGGGCTCTTCCTTTTAAATAGATTAAGTAGACTTTAACACACTGACAGTAAAAGCTCGTCAGGAAATGATAAATGTGCGTCTCTTATGACGTGCAGCTTGTTAAGGTCACAGTTCTTCAATTATTCGATCCGATGACTGCAAGTGACTCTGCAGAGGTGTAAATTGGGAAGTTGTCAGCGTGATGCTTAATGTATATTTTAAACCTGCTTTCTAAGGCTCACAGGGGAAAAAAAAAATCAAAGCACCACACGCATAATACTAAATAAAAGACACGTTGCTGAATGTATTTCATGGAGAAAAAAAAATGCAGAAAATCCATCCTCACAATTGTGGACATTTTCAGCTAGTAAGCCTTATGTATTCACATTGTCCAAATATACAAACCTAGACTAACCCTCCAGCAAACATCCGTCAGTTAGCGGTTTTACTGCTTAGTGCAATTCAACTGACTTAGACAATGAAGAATTTCTGATGTGCTCTAGTGCAGGTTTCAGCAATCTTCGTAAATAACCATCAATGTTATAATCATTATGAAAATATTTTATATGTTGATATCATTTAGTTAAAATGGATGACGGAAGAACGGCAGAAAAGGGATTTATAAAAAAAATATTTAAAAGAATTCCCCATATAATGCCCAGAAGTTAAAAAGATATTTAATAAACTATGATGTCAAACATCCTATCCAACATTTATCGCTTGGCTGGGCATGTAGTTGCAGATGTGTACATGTCTGGGATAATGTGAAAACAAAACTATTTTCAAAAGTTTATGCTATCGTTACCCAAAATGGTGATAACAGCCATTTATCCCTATGATACTTCCCGATGGGCAGGGCTGGATTAATACATTGTAGGCCCCTGGGCTACGAGTACTGTGAGGCCTCCAGTAATATCATCATCATCATCATCATCATCATCATTTATTTATATAGTGCCACTAATTACGCAGCACTGTACAGAGAACTCATTCACAACAGTTATCAGATTGGGCATAAGTCGCTTGATAAATATTTATTTTAATATGCCTACTACATCTTTATATTTTCTCATTTTTATAGATATATAGTTATGTGCAATTCAACTCTCTCTATAAATATATTTACAGTGGTCAAAGTAGAAATTCGAGTAGGATCACGAGCCGGCTCGGTGCTATTGCGCGTCCTTGGATCTGAATCGAGGCAAAACAACATCGCTGCATTGTCGGATATCCCGGGATTTGGATTCCATAAGTACCTCCCTCCCCAGGAAATCCAACGCCATTCCTAGAACATAAACAGGGGTAGCAGTGTTCTTGTCATTCTCCATTCTCCAGTGACATTGTTTAGTGCCATTGCTCACACAGAAACAGGAGGGGTAGCAGTGTTCTTGTCACTCTCCGGTCTCCAGTGACATTGTTTAGTGCCATTGCTCACACAGAAACAGGAGGGGTAGCAATGTTCTTGTCACTTGACAAAAATTTACTGGAAATGACATGTATAAAAACAAATCCCCCCCCCCCCCTCTGTGATAGGAGCTGATCCTATCCATTTTGCCAGTTCAAAAGTTGCAGCTCCAGTCTACTGAATTACCCACAGTTAAGTGTTCCTTTCTTATACGGTTTGTTTCCATGTAGACTTTGCTCTCCATCCAGGAGAACAGCTGGTATACACAGGGGGACCCAACAAGAGGACCACCACTCAGCATCTAGGCCCACCCAGCACAGAGTATCCACAGGGCTCCTCGAATGCCTAGAATGGATCTGTGCTGTTAATGTAATGTAAGCTGTGTTGTGGTTGCTGCAGCATCACCCCAGTCTACTGAAGCCTCCTACATTCAGTTATCAAGGAATCAGCATTTAATTGTAGTATTCTCCGTTTTGTACGTCTAACTCCACAGTTATTTATTTTCTAGTACTAAAAAAAAATGCAGCTATGTTCTAAAACTATATATATGCTAAATGAATTTCACTAATGTTGTTTCCTCATTATCTACAAGAAAGTAAGTTGGAAATATTTAGATTTTCCCTTTAACTGAGAGCACAACATTAAAAGCAAATTACATTTTATTATACAACACATAAAAATGGTTTAAATGATAAAGTTAAAGAATTACACTTTAAAGCAATTAGCTTTCAATATATATGGTAGGCCAAAATATATATATATATATATATATATATATATATATATATATATATATATATAATTGCTTGTACAAAATGGTACCTCTGAGGTTTAGTTTAGAAGATACAGAAATATCTGTTTTCCTGGGAAGTAAAGTGGTTGCTCCAGGGAAATAGACATCTCTCTGCAACTATAGGATTGTCTGGCTCACCCCCTTCCATTTCAAACTCCATTTAGTGTTACCTTATCTACAGGTGTTAGCTCTAAGTATACAACATCAGCTGATAAAACCAGACTCCAGGCAGTTTCAAATTGCAAAGATGCGCACGTAGACGGGTGTACATATTTCTCTGTATCAGGCCCTTTAAGTGGCCATGCTAACTTCAAAGACACCCTGATACTCTGTTTTATTACTCAGTTTGAAAATTATTTGTCAGAACATACAAAGATGGTACAGTACAATGTGCTAAGATTCGTCTATCAAGTCAACAAGTCTCATTAAGAAATCATGCTGGAATTCTACATCAATGATAGAGAGGTCAATTATATTAGCATATTGTAAAAAGAATCAGCATGTAAGCTTTGAAAACCATGCTTCTGAAATAATTTCATTAGCAGAAATTGTTTTATAAATCAGCCTTCCCTCCTTGAGCTTAATGAAATGAATATTTAAGAAAAATGATTTATGAAAGTGTTTTTTTCTTCAGCTAAGGCGGTGAGCTATATCACAGCTCAAAATATGCTAAATTGACAATGATACAGTCAGCTTTAATCTATGTGATGAATAAAGTTACAATAATCAGTCAAAGTAGGAATTAAGGCACCTAACTACAGAAATTAACCCCCCCGACAGAGAGTTTGGTAATACATAGAGTGATTATTCTCTAATTACACATATCTATAATCTTCATTCCAATTCTACTTTGTGAGGAGACTATGTAGAGTACAGTAGGTCATATGAATAATTTACAGTTGGTCATTGAAGTAGCAATCCCACGTAGATTTTATTCTTCAATAAATAGACAGTTCAGTACCTTTTAGGCATACATTTTCTTCTTAGCCACCCTCCTACAAATCATTATCTCCTTTTCAAAAGCTCTCTGGTTGGCAAACAAAAATATCTGCAGACAGAGAGGTCTACAATTGTGGTCTACTCCAAATTGGGCCCTCCTATATGGGGCTAGATTTCCCCATGCAGCTAAGGAAAGGGCTCAACCTAAGCCCACATCCCACCCAATCCATTGGCCTTCTCTATTCCTAAAAACACCTCTGACTTTAACAATCTATCACAACAAGTACGTGTCTATGTCTTTTTCCTTTCTTCTCTCCCTTTTCTTCCTTTTGTTGACTGTTTTTCATAATGTTATCTTTATACTGCAAAAATTTTGTAAAACCTTTAATAATATTTATTTAACAAAAATCAAAATTAGGCACCAGTCATATTATCTCACACCAGTCTCTGCCGCATTGGAGTTTACATTTTAAATTCACTACCACACACACACAAATGTCTATTTTGTCAGAAGCCAATTAACCTACCGTTTGGGACAGTGGAAAGAAACCGCAGAACCCGGAGGAAACCCACGCAAACATGGGGAGAACATGCAGACTCCATATAGATAGGGCCTTGGTTGTAATCGAACCCATGACCCCGGCACTGTGAGGCAGCAATGCTAACCACTGTGCTACCAGGAAATTGATTTTATATTGTACACTTACCAGCAGAGAATGAGTTCTGCTTTGTACACTGGGCACTTCTCCTCCGTATAAAACTGCATTATCGCACCATGCAAATGGACATGTTGGTATCTCTTGTGCAGAATGACTTATGCCAATATGATAACTAAGCGTTCTACAATAAAACATAAGTCTCTCATTTAAGAGAATTGTGTTTCTGACTATAAAAAATATATACATTATTATATATAGGTAGATAAATATATATTTAATCTGGTTTAAAGCCATCGTAGAACAGATGACAGATAAAAGTGCTAGAGGCCATCAATAGATATAAGTGATTTAATTGGATATCTCGCTACCTGGGGAGTCCTCTGGATTTCTCCCTAACTGTTTGAACTAAGTTTTTTTATGCTAATAAAAATGTCCACGCTGGAGTAATATAAAATGCAGAAAGAAATTACACATTAAAATAAACCAAGCATTATGCTAACGAACCCACAGGCAAATCTGTTTATAGATACAGAATCAAACTATATCAAACACAATAATGCTTTTTAAACAGCTGTAGTTTAATCACATTTCAGGTGCTCCAGGCAACTGTAGAACCTATTGCTTTATTTTATTGTCTGTTGTTACACCATTGCTGCCTGAAGTGCCTTATTTGCTCAGTAACTCTCCAACATATTGTGAACTTAACACTGATTTGTTGTCAGCTGCACTTGAACAGGTGTATGTTTCAAAAGCTGGAAATCAAAGGAGTCAGGAAGGTATTCAGTTCCAGCAAATTGCTGTCATACGATTGGGATAGAATGCTTATGTAACCACAAAAGCAAAAAAAAAAAAAAAACTGTTTCCAATTTTTCTTTTAAGTGTTGTCAACTTTTCGATTATTAGTTGAGAAGTTTACAAACTTCTGGCGGACAGGTGATCATAATAAGCGTACAATGAGCTAGTTCATATTCACACCCCAATAGTGATACAAATTCCAGAATTGTTACAGCATCTGCAGAAATAGTTGTGATCTAGGTTTTTGGGAATAATTACACCCCCCCTAAAATTATTAATAACATTATGCACCCTTCAAGGTAATACCATCCCCTGGTCACTATCCCTACCCTATAGTCTTGCTTAAAAAGAAGTAAAAAAACTAAATTAACTTTTATTCCGCTTTCTGCTCCCACTGAATGCTGCTGTGAATCTATATCTTTTTAAATACTGCTCTGAGCATTTAGCTTTTGACTGCAGTAAATCCTGATTAATCATAATACACTTTGATAGAGGCTATGAATCTGATTTAATTATGCTCCCTAGCTAAATCCTATAACATTGAGGTACAAAGATATAATGATTCGGGCCCAGCAGCATCGTGGTCTCTGTGCCCAGAAAAAAAATTGTTAGTCCAAAGACCCCTCAGTTTGACTGCATGTTGATTAATCCACACAAATATAGAATTTGGCTTGGTAGGAAGAGAGAACAAAAATCATACACAGCTTAGTCACCATTACTATCTATCTATCTATCTATCTCATAACTATCTATTTATCTATCTATCTATCTATCTATCTATCTATCTATCTATCTATCTATCTATCTATCTATCTGTCTATATCTATCACATATCTATCTATCTATCTATCTATTTATCTATCTATCTATCTATCTCATAACTATCTATCTATCTATCTGATATCTATCTATCTATCTATCTATCTATCTATCTATATCTATCACATATCTATCTATCTATCTATCTGATATCTATCTATATATCTATCTAATAACTATCTATCTATCAATCTATCTATCTATCTATATCTATCACATATCTATCTATCTATCTATCTATCTATCTATATATCTATGTCATAACTATCTATCTATCTATCTATCTATCTATCTGATATCTATCTATCTATCTATCTATCTATCTATCTATCTATCTATCTATCTGATATCTATCTATCTATCTATCTATCTATCTATCTATCTATCTATCTATCTATCTATCTATCTCTATCACATATCTATTTATCTATCTATCTATCTATCTATCTATCTCATAACTATCTATCTATCTATCTATCTGTCTATATCTATCACATATATATCTATCTATATCTATCTATCTATCTATCTTTTGCTAGATACACACAGATATGCAGTGTAAAGGATAAGCGCTGACAACTTTCTTTTTGTTTTGTATATTTACAGCAGTCGCGACCTCACCCCATAGCAGAAATGCTAAACCATCATGATTGTAATTGCCATGTGTTTTAGAATAGAGCTGTGCTTTAGATTAAAGTTGATCTTGGGGGTGGGTTGACTATAAAATGGAATTTGAAGTGGACATTGTCATAATTTTGCTGACAATACCTCTCTTTCCCTCTCTGAGCAAATTTCTTGATTAGATCACCAAAATATAAAACAATACACCAATTGAGATGACAATGTGTTGTACACTTAGATAGCTAATAAGAGAATGGAAGAAAAATATCTAATTGTTTTGCCACTCACAGTGTTAAAAAAAATACTCCATTAGCAAGAATTGTATTGCTTAGGTATTTCAACACCCCAACGGGCCAAAACAATCAAGCTATAGACATCTGACCAGGTGAAATTTGCCGATCCTTGTTGATTGGCTAATTTATCTCTCTGCGTTGTGATTGGCTTGTTCCTCCATCAAGAATTTTGGCTGAATATGGACTAATTATCAAATGAATTTACAAATCATATGAAATTCTTATATATTATTTTGCAGAAATTCAAATAAAAAGCAAATAAAGTAAATCAAATTACCAGTATTATTATAAAAATGTTATAATTGTTGATTTATTTATTTAAAAAAATAAAATGAATGACATTAAGACAAATAACATGAAAGTTAAGCAAATGATAATTGAAAATAATTAAACTAACACTAAAACCATTAAAATCAAAGGTCTACTTTTTAAAGTGTAAAAAGACATTTTTTCCAATAATTTTTTTTTTTAGGAAAAAAAGCAGAACTTTCTGTTTTATCATGACATTTCACCCACTTTGCATCAGCGAGCAATCTGGACAGTGATTATTGAGAACAATACGATGAACTGGGAGATGGAGAATCTGCTTGAGTTATGCAATCGCGCCAGATTCTGACTCTGAGCTGTCACATGTCTACCTTTTTTCTGTCAATAAAATCTGCCAGGTCTGAAGTGGAAAACATTCAAGACAAAGTCGGGAAGACAGGATGGAAAGTTTGATGCTTGTCAAACCTAAAAGTCTGGAGTTTCACGCATAGTTCCTTATATTTTGCAGCATGCAGAAATCCACTATGTCCCGGTGTATTTTCAACTCTATTGATTTAAGCACTAGATCCATATTACAGCTGGTGTAAGATATAGTCTGTCTCTTGTTGTAGATTTGGAGTTAAAGCTTTGCGCATTTTATTATTATTATTAATAATTTTTATTTATAAGGCGCCACAAGGCGTCTGCAGCGCCGTACAGGGACAAACAGATTACAATACAATGGGAGACAGCACAGTACAGTAAACAGTAAGCACAGCAACTCAGTAAGCTCAATGCACAGCTAGAGAGGGTGGGGAAGGGGGAGGGAGGATCTGCAAACGACGAGGCCCAAGAAGTAGGGCGCGGAAGACAGGGAGACCCCCAGGGGGGAGGAGGGAGCGAGAGTGGATGTGGGGTGGAGGACCCTCGAGGAGGAGGGCTAAGTAGCTGGAGAGCAGAGTTAGAAGTGGTGGAAACAGGAGGAGAGATGGCCCTGCTCAGAGGAGCGTACAATCTAAGGGGAGGGGTGGACAGACAGAGAGATGCAGGGGAGAGAGGGAGAGTAGGGGGACGGAGACAGAAGATAAGGTAGGAAGTTAAGTGGGAGACAGAAAGGCTTTAAGAAAAAGGTGGGTTTTTAGGGCCCGTTTGAAACTGGACAGATTAGGGGAAGTTCTGATGGAGGGAAGGAGCTTGTTCCAGTGGAGGAGGGCAGCGCGGGCGAAGTCTTGGATACGTGGAGGAGGTTATAGGGGGAAAGAGAGGCGACGGTCAGAGGCAGAACGGAGAGGGCGGGATGGAGCATGAATAGAGAGGAGGGTGGAGATTTAGAGCGCAGTGGAGTTGGCGAGGGCCTTGTAGGTGAGTGTGAGGAGCTTAAAGAGGATTCTGAAGGGGAATGGAAGCCAGTGAAGGGCTAGGTTGAGGGGGGAGACAGAAGAGGAGCGGCAAGAAAGGAAAGTAAGCCTAGCGGCAGCGTTGAGGACGGATCGAAGGGAATCGAGATGAGAGTGGGGGAGGCCAGTGAGGAGGAGGTTGCAGTAGTCCAGGCGGGAGATGATCAGCATTGTTAAAATTTACATATTTGCATTGATTATTAGAATTCCAGAAAGTAAACATTTTTGGAACCGCTTGGAATTAGCTTCGTAGACATAGATGTATTTCATACTTTATGTCAGGCATTCTATAGTGTGCAGAGGGGGTGTAACTAAGAAGGGGGCAGCAGGAGTAGGTGCCCAGCAAAAGTTTTGGGCTTACAGTTCCAGATTTAAAAAAATAATGATGAAGTTATTAAAAAATAAAAAAATAAATTAATTTAATTGTTTAAAAATTGCTAAAAAATGTTTTTTCCATTGCTGACCGCTGACTATTGCCATCCTGAGATGGAAGCAGCTATAGGAGAACAGCGGCGATACTTGTAATATATTGTCTTCCCCATAGCTCCCTATAAAGAAGAAGGGTGAAGCCCTAAAATCGTGTAATTATAATATGTTATAATATAGTCTGGTATCATGGAATAGCACGTTCTAATCTGTTATAGGTGTCAGCAGACAACAGGGAATGCCAGATCCAAGGAACTGCGCCAACGCCTGTATGTATAGCAGCTAACAGCCAGGACTCGGAAGCCATACATATCTATCAATGGTCGCAGTTAGAGGTAGACTGGGCTGGGGGGAAGGGGGTCATCTTCCCCCCGGGCTGGTCCCATGGTGGGCTACCTTGGGCTGGGTCACTGGCATTTTTTTTCCTTTAAAATGTTCCGAGCCGAGTCTTGTCCCGTGAACTAAAATTTGCCAGCCCTCCCCTGGTCACGTTCAACGCTAGACCTTGGTTATTAGATAAGTATCGTCCTATCCCTTATTGTATTCCTATTAAGGCAATATAATAAGTATATAAGTGGAAATCCCACATAGGATTCATAGTACTATCTCTCTTGTTGTGACTCATACCCGTGATGTAATATGCACTAACACGTGGAGTTTGCCAGGTCTTACATGTATAGTTCTGCATGTATGGAAATATTAAATAGTCCCAGGCCAATATTAGTTTGGCAAAATGTGCCTTGTTTCCTACTTATATGTTCAATTACTGGTTGATACATTTTTTTTCTACAGATGGGACATGGTAAATATTATAGCCATTAATTGAGTAAAACTATTCTATTAAAACTATTGATCCAAATTAGTTGTAGAGGAAGATAAAGGATAAATTTAGAAGATTTGTCGGATCAGAGGATTGAGCACACATGTGACTTTTCTTATATAACATGTCACCTAATTCCAACAGTGGATACATTTCATGTGTGTTTGGAACACTGATTAAGAGCAAGATGTAGTTGTACAATATTGTTGAAGTTTGCAAAGAACATAGTTCAATGATGACTGCAAAAGGTGGAAAAATAAAATAAAAATTTGTCCCATTATGCCACTAGTTTCAACTTGTTAACAAAGGACCCATAACCTATATAAAAATGTATGTGTTAAAAAGTAATTTGATAAACATAGATAAATATGAAAAAAAAAATTGCTGCTTCCTACTGAAAATTCTTAACACAGTAACGTCAATTTAACCATGGTACAAGTTCACCAAAGTTTACCAGTCAATACACTGTACTATTGAAGTATTTGTTATAAGACTTTGGTGCAAAAGAAACCCTTTCTTTTTCCTGTACTTGTCATTAACACCAGTAACTATGTAGGTTTAGAAATAGACAAACAATACTGCGTATTTAGCTTGTGGCATATGGCAAATTCTACTCAGCTACTCATCAATTAAAAATGTTTAAGACCATTCGTCATGAATGAGCTGAGAAAATTAAATGTGATAACAAATGTTTCTTGTAGCCTTTAATACTGCACAGTATGTGGTTTGGCAACTTGTGTTGTGCTATTAATAAATTTCAATACAGTCTATAAAAAATAAAAAGTTTATAAATTCTACAAGCAATCCTCTGGATTCCCACTATTAGTGGTATACCCTTCAGTAGGAACCCCTAAAAAAATGTAACAATCCCTTGTACTAGTCAGCTTGCGTCTTCTTGTTGTTAAATTTAGAAGAAACCCACCTCCCAATAAAACTTCACAGGGTACATCTAGTCCATGATACAAGTTTGGGGGCTCTTCAGGACCCTCTTGTATTTTGGTTATCTAGATAATAATCAAGTTGGATCCCAGAAGTGACATGCTCTTTCTGGGGCCTCTATTAAATATACAAGGACTCTGTATCCAGTTCAGTATGTCAACGTAAGTAATTAAGTTCATAAAAGCTCAGAATGTTAAAAATAGATAATGTAAAAAATTATACGTACTCCTCAGTTCATTAAAAAAAATGCTTATTAAATGTGAATCATATCAGCATAGTTTAATGATCTTATCTTCTTCTAACTTTAACGTTGTCTACTTTTAACACTTTCTTTCATCTTGCTTCTCTAGAGCGCCTTTTAAAGATTCTGTATACAAGAAATGTTGTTTTTTATGTCTGAGATAAAAATATCTGGAATATTCAAATGCTTTCCAATCTTTTCAATTATTTAGGAAAAGCTTCCTTATAGTAGTAAAAACACCAAAAGTGGATCTGATATATATTAGTTTGCGACAATAAAGAAAATAATTACTGAGTTAAGACCAGGTCTAAATTTTGTGCGATCCTCCACGGCTAAATTTCTTATCTGCCTTAGCCAAAGACAATGTGTGAGATGTTCCCTAAATAAACTAATCAGCACCTGGAATGGTTAGTGTTGGAATATAATGTAAACAGAAGAAATCAATACAGCATGCTGCTTTCTTAATTTAGTAACTTTGATATTCAACATACACTCTCCATTCTCATTATAAAACAGGGCAACCCAAATAAATGCTTCACGGCTTCTCTTAGTCTTTATCTTGTTGCTCAGTAATCACCTGGGGAAAAAGAAAAAGTGTCTAATTCTACTACCACCCCTTGCTAAATATTAATGGTTAATTAATTAATTAATTAATTAAAATTAATTAAGGTTTTAAAAGCTCCCGTTGAATTGGTTGTAGTAGTCAACCTCTCAGATACATGACCTTCTTAGAGCCGGATGTGTCTGCTGTTGGTGTTGGATGCCGTTCCAATTAATCAAATCTTGTAAGAATCATTCTTGTAGTGTTTTTATCTCAAAAACTAATTCCTCGCATAAACTACACAACTGGGAACGGTCATCTTTTAGCTATTGAGTTAGCCCTAGTTCTTGTCCTGACCTCTGTCAGTAACATTCAATGGACTTTATTATAGACTTTCCATCCTCATAAATACTTCTGCCATCTAGGTTGTGGAAGTCATTATATAAAATGTCACATTTTGTCATCTTGACTGGTCTTCCCACTATCACCTTTTAACTTGCTGATCTTTTCATCAAAGATACATTTTTTTGTCTTCATGCTCTGCCTATTAAAATTGTGCAATTTGTTTCAAAATCCTGAAGGGCTTTGCTTCTTTCAATCTCACAGGCACTAGTTGCTATATCTAGAAGTTGTGATGATTGCCAAATTTATTGTGCTACTGTCATTTGTGCCCAGTGAAAACATGCCATTTGACATATTAGTCATCCTACTACAATGGAAGGCTTTGTTTCCCAGGTGATGTTATTGCATCCGAGCCAAGTGACGCATCGGTTGATGACAAAATTCCATTATCATTAAATTCCTTTCACAGTTGGTCATCCCTATTGATCTGTCCTCCTAGTTATTACTAGACATCTTCTTGTGCAGGGGGGCTCTAGTGAAGAATGAGGAGGCCACATTTAAGACACAGAGGGTCCACCTCAAAGTCCTGCCCATATAGGTGTCAGAGTTGATCATTGTGCATCCTATATACTTTATTTTTGGACCTATTTTTAATGATATTATGGAATAAAATTTGCATATTGAGTATTTAGATATTTTCCTAGAAGGGATATATTATTCTTTACTTCTCGTTGTCCTCTTTGGGTGAAAACATGCCAAATAGTAATTAATACCATTCTCTTTCTAATGAAAGTCTCAGATGTCATGACATTAACAGATAAAGCATCCTAACTTACTGCAAGTTTGTTAGTTTTCTTAGCCACCTATAACAGGTCTACATCCAGAAATAATAGATTTATTTAATTATCTTTATTCCTCTGCAGGTTAACAGCTCATCTGTAATTTTAGGAGCTTTTTGTGTAAATACTGTAAAATGGAACAGACAGATTGAGCAGTAACCAAGTGCTTTAAAAAGAAAGATGACCACGTTTGCTGTAGTTTTGAAGATGATAAAGAGCAGTTAACAAATAACAAACAATATAAAATAGGAGATATAAGTGCAACAGTAGAAACAAACATTAATAATAAGATCTTTGTCTCAAAGTGCTTATAATCTAAAGGTCCAACCAAATAAGTCCAGCCAACCAACAGTACTTTGAAAAATACAAATATTGTCTTATGATGGGGAGTGTAGTCAGAGTGGCACTTTGTATCTCATCATAATAGCTTGTATAGTAGATAGTTGTAATTCGCATCAATAATCAGCTTGCTCAAGATCTACACTTGCCCAACTAATTGGCGAATTCATGCCACCTCAACTGCTGCTGTTGGCTTAAACGTTTTTTACGTAAGAAATGGCAAAATCAGCAAGAATCGTGGCAGTTGAATTTTAATTTAATAGCTTTTAATTTTCCTATCTACTTGTGCAAAGTGCCAATATGATAAACTAGAGTCAAGTTGCTTATAGGCTTGAAAAATATCAATGGACACATGGTGCCACCAACTTATTTTGAAAATAGAAAACATCAGCTCTTTTACTAAGAAAAGGAACCAAGCAAATGATTAAAATAAATAATTATTAGCTTTAAAAACACGGTCACCACTTTATTTTGTCAAACTTTAACAAGTTGTAAGTTTCCAATAGACTTTAAAGTACCAATAAAACTTCCGGACAAAGATTTTTTCCCTTGAAAGTTTATAATAAGTTTTGATTCATTTTATTTTACATAACTACATATTTAATAGGTGCAAAAATTTACAGTTTCTTCAATTTTTTGGCAACATCAGCTTCATTTTTTATGTGTCCTCTTGTAGTTTTCTTCCTTTCTTGTAGTATTTTTTTCTGTCCCTGTCTTATTCTAGCCTTTCAATATTGTACAGTGATGTGTGAAATTACTTACCTAAAATTGTCTCAAAGCTTTTATTGCAAACTTTGTAGTTTGCCCAATGCTGGTTTGTCTTCAACCTGGAACGAACATAGAATTTCGAAGACTGACTGTGAATGAGATATTTGCAGATTGCTGACTCATCCCGTAGTCAAAGTTAAAAGTAAGTATTTTTCAAACAACTGAATCAGGATGGTGAGAGAAAAAAAAAATGAAAATGTTAATGCAAATTAGACGAACTGCACAGTACTGATAGAAACTGCTGATGATGATAACTGTTTTGACCTTTTGTGATTTAATGAAATAGACTACGGTAATCAAAATCGTATGGTAATATAATCTAGTTTTGTTAATATGAGAATTGAAATATTCATACACAAAATTGTTATTGAATTGGTACAACCTAAATGCATTGGTGGTAGAGCAAAACTATTTGGCCAAAAGTTTGAGTTTGAAATGCAGAGACATTACTACAGTGCATCGAGATGAGAATGGCATTATCCTACGGGTGGTGGGGAAACGGTTCTCATGTTCCCTTTGGCCCCCAACATGACTTCTCATTCCTCCTGTGTTGCACCAGTCATTAGCTGCTCACTGCAGAAGTGGGTGCTGTGACTGAATGATAGAACTACGAACATTAGAGGGATAAGTAGGAGACAGTAGTGGATTTACTGACTCTGGTCTCTACTGTCTTCTCCCTCATCCTCTTCATTGGAACATGGCAAAACCTTCTCACTGCAGCCACCAACACCAGCTGATGGGTCAATATCCCTTCTGGGTAACAGTAAATTCTAGGTCTATATTTTGGCATCAGACCCCAAAGCAGGTGGGGAAGCTGACTTAACCCTTGCAGGAATACAACTTTCTTTTTCCATCATAAAGGATTTTTGTAAGTCCTTAGTGAGCTTTACAAGACCATTACTGAAGCATTTTACATGGTAACAAGTTATGGTGCACTATATCTGCTCCTCACAGTGCAGCTCCACATATTGTCTCATTCACATGCCATTCAGAGAAGCAACCCATTAGTGGGGATGTCTTCCATTAGTCCCCATTGACTCTCACTCCCCTATGCATCCGATGCAGGGCATCTTGCCATCACTTTCTCCGTAAGGTGGGAAGTAAGCTCCATCTTGTCTAGGTTGGTGGCATTGGGTCCAGTTGGATGAGGCCTCCTTCTCTTCTTAGCACTCCCCATGATTGGGAGGGGAACATTTTTTGGCAGATGCCATCCTTCCTCCAACATCACCTTTTGTATTAAACAGAAAGTAGACCATTTTGACTATGTAGACCTTTGGTGGGTTCCTCTGTGGTTTTACTACCTCCAGTTTATTCCTCACCACCTCTTCAAGGTGGGCAGTATCATCCATCTTGGCTTGGCCTGTTGTATTGAGTCCAATCAGATGAGGCTCTCTTTAATGGTAACTCTCATTTTTGCCCCTCCCAATTTCAGGCAGAAGGACACACAGTCACTTATCAGAATTTCAGAATGACCATCATCTCTTTGCTTCTCAAAATATCGAGGGGGTGACACATGGTCATAAACACTACTCCACAATACATTCCTGATGAGGTATCTAACCTTCCAGGAACCTTCAGAAGATAATTAGGAGGGATGCTACAAAGTTATTGATTTGCCCAGACTTGACTGTGCAATTTTTCTGTCCCACCTATTCAAACCGGTAACATTTGCTTTAAAGGTGCGCTATATTCACTTGTGCTGTGCAGTTGGGCACCATTCTGTAGCCCCTGACTGCATGGGTGTATAGTGGTAGTGTGTTCTTAATGACTCCTATGTGATATTACTCTGGGTCAACTACTTAGTTGTATTTAAACAATAGTATCTACATGATAAATGCATATTGACAGAGCTGAGTATTTATCTGACCATAGTATACTATTATATATATATATATATATATATATATATATATATATATATATATATATAGATTACCCCTTGAGAAAGTCTTTAAGTAGACGAAACGCGTTGGGGTGTGGATTGCTGACTGTCTCTGGACTCGTGATAGCGTGGACATACTGGCCAGAATTTGCCCTGCTAGATTTACATCTCACACGTGGACAGGACAGATAAGCTGTTTTTGATTTGATTTTATGTACGAGCAACATTTTACTAAAGTTGCAGCATCTAGGCTTGTTGCCTTTATTAAACATATCTTTTTATCATACTCCAATTTGTGATGGTGTTACACTATTGTGATATATTTTGAGTTCTAGTCACTCTGGAGTTTCTATTGTGAGGAGTATATACTATATCCATGGTCCAGTGATTCAACTCAGAAGATATCCAGAGAGGACCTATCAGCACTGAATGAGCTGTTTATATCTGGATCTCTGGTACGGGACTAATCTTTATGTGGAATTCACTTATTATGTCATATATTTAATGCACTATGTTTGGCGCCCCGTTTCTTTTTGTATATATATATATATATATATATATATATATATATATATATATATATTAGTATACTATATAGATAAATAGTATATATCTCCTTATTCCTAACTGTCAAGATACCTGATTGGACAATCAAAACAAAATAGGCCACACACATGATCAACCCAATTCACACCCAGAGCCAATATCAATTGCAGTTGAAGCCATGAGTGAGGCCACATCTCATTCAGTTGCTGAGAGTCAGAGCTGAAATGGGAAAATTCAGGACTCTTGACAAATATGTTCATAAAATTAGTTCATGATTACGATTTACTTTTGGCATTATGGGCCACCAAGATTTGGAGCAAATATTACAGTCATTAGTGTCTGAAAATTCATGCTCACCTAGAGCACTGAAGCACAAGATTAACCCTGAGAAGGAGACCAAGCCTTGTGGAAACTGCTGCAGATGCATCTGCTTATAGTTGTGCTGTAGCTCTGTAGCTTTGTAAATTGCAAAGGCTCTTCAATTAAGTGACCATAACTGCAGGAAAACCCCAATCAGACGTTTAATACATTCAGAGCAGTCTCTATCAGATTCTGCAGCATTGGTTAGAGCTGCGTCGCTGATGCGTCCACAATTGTTACAGACAATTATTTGCAATGTCATATGAATTGGTTTGGGATCACTTGAACTATCAGAGGGGAAGTCTCCATACTGTCTCAGACTCACAAGTAGGTCATGGCACTCCTGCAGGTCCTCCGAACACAGAATACCTGCTAGTTCAAGAAAGCCAACATTGGCTATCAAATCCTGAACCTGTTGACTGCTGTGTGTCACAGCCAGTAGAGAAGTGCTGGTTATCAACTATCAGCCAGAATGGGCACTGGCAGAATAGAGGCGCAGAGGCTAACGAGACCCCCAGTCTTTGCCAAGAACTACCAAAAGGTGCTACGTGCTTTGCTGTGACCCTCAGAACTGCCCTGTGGCGTGATGGCCAGAGATGGTTGCAGGAGCAGAAAACCAGACCACAGTGTGGTCGACAATCCAAGGTTTGGTACACGAGCGGACCAGCAAAGTGCCTGAACAGAATCTAAAAGCAAAGTAAAAAAACGAGTCAATATCAAACACAGGGTAATCAATGGAAAAGGGCAACTAGGCACAGTGCAGGAAATATGGAGCCAGGAGCTATGGTAGAGAACCTGTTGCACTAACACTGGATAGTGTTAAAGGCCTTTTTAAATGCGGAAGCAGATTTGAATTTCCCACCTAGCGGTAATATGGCTGCATTTATTAAATGCAGAAGCCACTCACCTGCACAGACAGCCAGAGTGAGCGGAGAGAGAACATTGCTGGAGCCATAGAGGAAGCGACACTCAGATAGTACCCGAAAGGTAAATGTAACGCTGCCTGACCCGTGAGACTGAGCGCTCACCGCAACCGCAGATAATGCTGCACTCCACCTGCCTAACATGTTTCTCTGTGATCACCGCTTACAGGGGTTTGTGGAGCATTCGGCTGAAGACTCACATTGGTTATGATGTGCTGCCTATTGCTCCCACAGAGAGTGTAGATCGCTAATAGGAAGTGGGTGGGGAGAATTTCAACTTTTATTTGCGGTAAATATAATGCAAGGGATTCATACAACACAAGTTGGCACTCACACTTTTGCTTTTTAACGATATATAACAATGTTAAACAAATTAAAGTCTTTTCTAAGAATTACATTCTGTTAACCGAACCAGCTGTGTGGATTTATATTTATTACATTTAATAACATCTCACAACCCACTATTATTTATCTTTATATTTTATACTTTTATATTATTAATGGAACTTACTTGTAAATTGACTCTATAGTAATCATCCTGTCCGTTGTTCTAAATTGCGATAAGTCATTAATGTTTTGAGGAAACATTTTCCAAGTGCCCTCTTTGTTTACCCTGGATTACTTCTTTAGTGACGTATGATAAAGCTAATCATATTGCAGAACATTATTAGAAATTTGTGCACGTTATGGAATTTAGTGAATATGTCACATACACTCTGCACAAGTCTAGTCGTGCAGATAGTAACTGCACTGTAATTTCAACTTAAGTACAAGCAGCCTATTAAATAGTGTGGTGTACATTGCTACAAACTATAAATAGTGGGCACGTTGTTGATGCGAACACAAAGACGTGGTTTTTAAGTGGACTGCATGATATCCATTAAAAAGCTTGCTAATTTTACCTGCAACTTCAACTAAATTATAATATGTCCTTCTCTTGTAAGTGTTTCTCCTTTGCTGAAGTATTTACGTGAAGAACTGTTGAATGCCTGCTGAAGGGTGCGCAAAAAATGTCTTTTGGGAAATGTTTCCATGTTGGCTTTGTGCACTTCTATCTGCATATCGTGTCATTTACTAAATTCAACTGCAAGTTCTTTTGAAAAGTAGCACAATTCATTTATTTTGTTCAACTGCGATGACTAAGAAAATGGAAGCTTACATAGGCTTATAAAAATTGTATTAAGCTTAAAGGAAAGAAGACGTGTTGTACACATACACACACACACACACACACACACACACACACACACACATGAACGCACGCACACAGGCTGCTATCAGTGGATACAGGTTGGTCCAGCCCAGTATATGGTTTAATACTGTGACTAGTGGCTACAGTATGGTCTATTATTGTTTTTATTAGTATTATTATCATTATTAACAATTTATTTATATGGTGATAACATACTCCGCAGCTCTTTCAATGTGAGAATAAACACAGAGGTAATAGGATGCTACTCACAGGTTTATAATATATAAGAAAATTGGAGATTGATACATTATCATCGTCATCATCAACATTTATTTATATAGCGCCAGCAAATTCCGTAGCGCTTTACAATTGGGAACACACATTAATAAAACAATACTGGGTAATACATACAGACAGAGGTAAGAGGACCCTGCTCGCAAGCTTACAATCTATAGGACAATGGGAGTTTGAAACACAAGGGCATGTACTACATCATATTGCACAAGGGACCAGCTAGAATGCAAAGGTAAAAGTACTGAGTGGGCTGTGTGTGTGGCAATATTGGTGAGAGGGTTGTTGTCTTGTGTTAGCTGTGTAGAGGATGATAATAGGGTAACCTAGGGAAATTAAGATGGTACATGACGTTCAGTGCCACATATAGCATATTATTTCAGCCAGATTGCAATGAGAAAAAAGTGCTTAGTGGGTATATAGTATCCAGTCACAGCAATGTTGGTCTGGGGGTCAGACAGTTGTTTATAGAAGAAGAGAAAATGCAAGTTTTGAGTGAGCTGTGTAGAGTGTTGGTAATCCGGTAGTCTAGGGAGGTTAAGAAGGTGGTTTGGGAATTTGATAATCTACCTAAATAACTGTGTTTCCAGGGAATGCACAAAGTTTTGGAGGCTGGGGAAAGTCTTGTTCCATGACGGAGGGAATTCCACAGAGTAGATGAAACCAGAGAAAACTCCTGTAACTGGTATGAGGGTGAGGACAGTTGATGATTATAAGAGAGTTTTTACGATGAAGAGGTTCTTTTGATGAGGAGGAGGGGTTAATTAATGATGGGGAATAAGGAGTTATTGATAATAAAAGCGGTCAATGATGTTGAAGGGATAGCTAAGATGAGGCTGACAGAGCTAATGATTATGAGGAGGTTAATTAATATAATGGAGTTAATTGTAATTTAGGGGGTTAAATGATGTTGACTAGGTTGTTGATGAAGAATTTATTATGATGAGGCTGAGAGATTTATCAGGAGGTTAATGAGTATGAGGATTAAGCAATTGATTGATGAGGGGTAAATGACTCTTATGAGTGTGTTACTTATAAGGATTGTGTGGATACTAATGATGACAATGAGGAAAACAGTGAGAATGTAAACAAAGATAATGAGTATATTGTGTTTATAAGGAAAGATGGGAATAGAGGGCCGAAGTCATTAAGGGAAGTAAGGCAAAAAGAGGAGGAATTCTGATCATGGACAAACCATGTTCCAATACAATTCAATTAATGACAAACTTGTATATTTTAGCTCATTTCTTTATACTTGGTTCCAAATTGTTTCAATATACTGTCAGCTCTTAGTATTGCCCCATTTGCTACCAACCTATTGCAAAGGTATATTCTAACATCGGCATAAACTTTCAATTGGTCCCCTGTTTGGTAGGTGAAGCTGATTGGATAGTTTCAGTGAGGGCTGTTGGAATGTTATAGGTGCTGTAGCCTCATTATTCCCAGGTATTGATCTAGGATATAGGGTGGGGGCATACACATTTAAAAAATGTTATTGTTTTGAGTAGTTCCTTTCTAAACCTTTGTATTGAACTGCAAAAAATAATATATATGCTACATGACTGTGTCTCTATAAATTACAGTCATGGCCAAAAGTTTTGAGAATGACACAAGTATTGGTTTTCACACAGTTTGCAGCTTTAGTATTTTTAGACCTTTTTGTCAGATGTTGCTATGGTATACTGAAGTAACATTACCAGCATTTCATAAGTGTCAAAGGCTTTTATTGACAATTACATTAAATTTATGCAAAGAGTAAATATTTGCAGTGTTGACCCTTATTTTTGAAGACCTCTGCAGCTCGCCCTGGCAGCTGTCAATCAACTTCTGGGCCACATACTGACTGATGGCCGCCCATTCTGACCTAATCCATGCTTGGAGTTTGTCAGAATTTGTGGGTTTTTATTTGTCCATCCGCCTCTTGAAGATTGACCACAAGTTCTCAATGGGATTAAGGTCTGGGGAGTTTCCTGGCCATGGACCCAAAATTTTGATGTTTTTATCCCCGAGCCACTTAGTTATTACTTTTGCCTTATGTCAAGGTGCTCCATCATGCTGGAAAAGACATTGGTCGTCACCAAACTGTTCTTGGATGGTTGGGAGAGGTTGCTTTTGGAGGATGTTTTGGTACCATTTTTTATGCATGGCTGTGTTCTTAGGCAAATATTGGAGGGAGCCCATTCCTTTGGCTGAAAAGCAACCCCACACATGAATGGTCTCATGATGCTTTACTGTTGGCAAGACACAGGACTGATGGTAGCATTCACTTTTCCTTCCCAGGTCAAGTGTTTTTACAAAACAATCTAAAAGGGGATTTATCAGAGAAAATTACTTTACCCCAGTTCTCAGCAATCCAATTCCTATACCTTCTGAAGAAATTCTGTCCCTGATGTTTTTTCCTGGAGAGAAGTGGCTTCTTTGTTGGACTTCTTGACACCAGGCAATCCTTCAAAAAGTCTTGTCCTCACTGTGCGTGCAGATACACTCACACCTGCCTGCTGATAGTCCTGAGCAAGCTCTGCACTGGTGGTGCCCCGATCCCACAGCTGAATCAACTTTAGGAGTTGCTCCTGGTGCTTGCTGGACGTTCTTGGGTGCGCCAAAGCCTTCTTCACAACTATTGAACCTCTCTCCTTGAAGTTCTTGATGATCTGATAAATGGTTGATTTCGGTGCAATTTTATTTGCAGCTATATCCTTGCCTGTGAAGCCCTTTTTTTGCAAAGCAATAAGGACTGCACGTTTCCTTGCAGATAACCATGGTTAACAGAGGAAGAACAATGATTTCAAGCACCACACTCCTTTTAAAGCTTCCAGTTTGTTATTCTAGCTCAATCAGCATGACAGAGTGATCTCCAGCCTTGAAGTCAACACTCTCACCTGTGTTAACGAGAGAATCACTGACCTGATGTCAGCTGGTCATTTTGTGGCAGGGCTGAAATGCAGTGGAAAAGTTGTTTTTGGAATAAAGTTCACTGTCATGGCAAAGAGGGACTTTCAAATGAATTGCAATTCATCTGATCACTCTTTATGACATTCTGGAATATATGCAAATTGCCATCATAAAAACTGAGGTAGCAGACTTTGTGAAAAATAATATTTGTGTCATTTTCAAAACTTTTGGCCATGACTGTACACTTCACCTTTTTAGATGTTAATGCTTGTAATTTATTTTTTCTATAATTATTTAAACCTCCACTATTATAAATGAATAAATAATAATTTACACTGTTATTGTCAACTGCTAATGCAGTATCTTTGACAGGATGTTACATATACGAATCCATGACACATTCTGCTGATTTATGGAGCCAATATGTCTCTAATAAAAACCCTTTAAACCATTTACTTTTCTAAAGCTGACATCAATACTTATATATTTTAGTAAATGGCATAATAATAGAGGTAAATGTGCTCAACAGATTACCCAAAATGATTTATTTTGTGTTAGCGTTTATCAAAAACCTGTCAGGTGTTATTGGTAGTGAAATCCTCTATTCTCTGACACAATAATTGAAGCTGGTTTTTAAAGAAGCATTGTGTTAAATTTAGGCATATGACTAATGGGGAATTAAACTGACTTCACTGCATCCTTTATTGCCTGAAAATGGTCGGGAAGCAGAAAAAGAGCTGAACGTTAAGGCTTTTATTGCTTCAAAAAATATGTCACTTCATTCGCAGAAAAAGAAAAATGGTCCCATTTTTTGACGGTTTTGACTGAAGTCAACTCCAAATGTTAATCAATTATTTCATAAATCACCTTGGAAGTAAACCAGATTTTGCTGCGAAGCACCATAGTGAAATAAACAGATCAATTTATAACAAAAAGGAGAAAATATTCCTAGCTAAGCAGTTCACTGTGGAAATATTGTATTCAAAACATTTCCTGTTGTATTATAGACACAATGTTGTGTGACATTATTGAGAACAACACTGAAGAGAACACAAGCAGAGGAGAAGTTCTACAGCGTGATACATTAGGCTCCTTAAACCTTTTCTCTAGGGATATTTTGGAAAATTGGAAAGGGGTTGAATTTATGTATTCATTTTACAGAAAACCCTGGTACCCTGATTTGTGAAATAATTATGAAGGAGAAAAAATATAATTTAATCAATTTAGAACTTGTGTGTGTGTATATATATATATATATATATATATATATATATATATATATGTATATTAGGCCCGCTACCATCTCGACTTTTACAGTATACACCACTGTTCGTTTTCCCTACTCCACCAACTTCTTATTACTTGAAAGACCAAATTTTTCTTACCAGGACACTCACATAATTGCTCAAATAATATTACCATATATTTGTATATATTTGAATGTATTAAAAAAAAAAATGAACGGGATAATGCTGGGTGACAGAACCTCCCACCCCGAAAAATTCCCGAGTCTGCAAAAAATAAAAATAAAAAATGAATGTAAAAATATCGACTTATCATTTAATAAATATGATAAGTAGCATTTCCTCACACTAATTAAGTGCTAATCTCTTGGGAGGCCGTAACTTGTCCATTCATGTGATGTGTTAGTGAGGACAGGGCTGCATGTGACGGGGGCAGTGACATGATGTGAGGAGGGGAATGGAGGCAGCAGGAAGCCACAGACTGAGAGTTATATAGTGGAAGGAGCAGGGTTCCCCAGCAGCACAGAGTATATAAGGAGATGAGTGATGTGTTAGTGAGGACAGGGCAGGGCCATCTCTTCCATTGGGTACAATGGGCAGGTGCCCGGGGGCCCTGCAAGCAAGGGGGGCCCGTCCGAATCCTAAATACTTTGCGGTCACATCAGCGGTGAGCCGCCTCCCTCCCTGGTCCCCTCTTCCGTGCTGTGCTCACAGTGAATGCTGGGCATGATGTCACGCCCAGCATTCACTGCAACCACAGCACGGAAGAGGGCAGAAGACACTCAGCGGCGCGGAAAAAAGAAGAGGATCGGACTTAAGGTAAGTTAAGGGGGCCCCTATATATATATATATATATATATATATATATATATATATATATATATGTAAAAAAAAGTGATTATATATATAATGACGTTTTTTTTTTACATACATATATATTTCTTTTACACACACACATATATATATATATTTTTAGGGGCCCGGCACACTGCATTGCCTGGGGGCCCATAAAGTAGTTAAGGTGGCCCTGGGACAGGGCTGCATGTGACAGAGGCAGTGACATGATGTAAGGAGGGGAATGGGGGCAGCTGGAAGCCACAGACTGAGAGTTATATAGTGGAAGGAGCAGGGTCCCCAGTAGCACAGAGTATATCAGGAGATAAGCAATGTGTTAATAAGGACAGGGCTGCATGTGACAGAGGCAGTGACATGATGTAAGGAGGGGAATGGAGGCAGCTGGAAGCCACAGACTGAGAGTTATATAGTGGAAGGAGCAGGGTCCCCAGTAGCACAGAGTATATCAGGAGATAAGCAATGTGTTAATAAGGACAGGGCTGCATGTGACAGGGGCAGTGACATGATGTGAGGAGGGGAATGGAGGCAGCAGGAAGCCACAGACTGAGAGTTATATAGTGGAAGGAGCAGGGTCCTCCAGCAGCACAGAGTATATCAGGAGATGAGTGATGTGTTAGTGAGGACAGGGCTGCATGTGACAGGGGCAGTGACATGATGTGAGGAGGGGAATGGAGGCAGCTGGAAGCCACAGACTGAGAGTTATATAGTGGAAGGAGCAGTGTCCCCAGTAGCACAGAGTATATCAGGAGATAAGCAATGTGTTAATAAGGACAGGGCTGCATGTGACAGGGGCAGTGACATGATGTGAGGAGGGGAATGGAGGCAGCAGGAAGCCACAGACTGAGAGTTATATAGTGGAAGGAGCAGGGTCCCCAGTAGCACAGAGTATATCAGGAGATAAGCAATGTGTTAATAAGGACAGGGCTGCATGTGACAGGGGCAGTGACATGATGTGAGGAGGGGAATGGAGGCAGCAGGAAGCCACAGACTGAGAGTTATATAGTGGAAGGAGCAGGGTCCTCCAGCAGCACAGAGTATATCAGTAGATGAGTGATGTGTTAGTGAGGACAGGGCTGCATGTGACAGGGGCAGTGACATGATGTGAGGAGGGGAATGGAGGCAGCAGGAAGCCACAGACTGAGAGTTATATATTGGAAGGAGCAGGATCCCCCAGCAGCACAGAGTATATCAGGAGATGAGTGATATGTTAATGAGGACAGGGCTGCATGTGACAGGGGCAGTGACATGATGTGAGGAGAGGAATGGAGGCATCAGGAAGCCACAGACTGAGAGTTATATAGTGGAAGGAGCAGGGTCCACAGCAGCACAGAGTATATCAGGAGATACGCGATGTGTTAATGAGGACAGGGCTGCATGTGACAGGGGCAGTGACATGATGTGAGGAGGGGAATGGAGGGAGCAGGAAGCCACAGACTGAGAGTTATATAGTGGAAGGAGCAGGGTCCCCCAGCAGCACAGAGTATATAAGGAGATGGGAGATGTGTTAGTGAGGACAGGGCTGCATGTGACAGGGACAGTGACATGATGTGAGAAGAAGAATGGAGGCAGCATGAAGCCACAGACTGAGAGTTATATAGTGGAAGGAGCAGGGTCCCCAGCAGCACAGAGTATATCAGGAGATAAGCGATGTGTTTATGAGGACAGGGCTGCATGTGACTGGGGCAGTGACATGATGTGAGAAGAAGAATGGAGGGAGCAGGAAGCCACAGACTGAGAGTTATATAGTGGAAGGAGCAGGCTCCCCCAGCAGCACAGATTATATAAGGAGATGGGAGATGTGTTAGTGAGGACAGGGCTGCATATGACAGGGGCAGTGACATGATGGGAAGAGGGGAATGGAGGCAGTAGGAAACCACAGACTAAGAGTTACATAGTGGAAGGAGCAGATGCCCTAAACAGTGCAAAATAATGATGTGCAACTACTGCTGTAAATATATTCTCTGTATCTCTATATACAGATCACACTTGCAAATCTTTGTTTCTACTGCTTGCTTTCAATTACATGAAATATTTACAGTGTCTTCAAAATATATTTGATAATGACGATAATGTCTGCAAATAAAATATTCAGAATGTTAGAGATAACATAATAATATTCTGCAGTCTTATGATATGAATCCCTTTTAGCTCTTCTAATACCTTGTAATTCCACACCGTTCAATAAATATTAACCTCACCGGCTACATAAATAAAAGCAGTTTAGGTGTTTTCATGCCTCAGGGTAAAGCGTAGGTGGGTGTTTAGGAATTATTATTATTATCGTGGATTCCCTTTTCCATTTCTTATCAAGAAACATCAAGGAAGAGATACACAAATACAATTATCTCATTTAATTTATATTTTATGTTTTATTTCTGAGAAGGTTTCTTATCAGCAAACCGGTGCATCCCAACACCGAAGCGGTGAAATTAATCCATGATAGATAACGGATGCTGCATTAAGACTTACCATTTAATTCTAGTAATACTGTAGGATTACAGCCATATGCACTTAGGAAATGGATGTATTTTTATAATCGCTGGAAAACGAAACTGCTCCTGAAAAAGTACAATATGACAGAGAAGTTTATTTGCACATGAGGCTGTAATTGGATAAATGCCGAAATAAATTCTGCCAACCCTGCAAATTTGTAGCTCTTATTTAATAACTGTTATATTTACCAACATTATACGTCTACAATGAATATATAGATCAGGTCTCGATAAACAAGTATGGCTAGTATTGTTCTATTGTTCACCAGTTGTAAACTGAAACTTATCTTCTCCTTTACAACCAAGAAGTTCTGGTAAATTATCTGAGCTTTACATTGAATGTTTTATTATTGTATTGAAAATGTGTTTACTATCTAGGTGATATATAAATCTTGATGATGTTCTAGAACAGGCCTGTCCAACCTGCGGCCCTCCAGATGTTGTGAAACTACAAGTCCCAGCATGCCCTTCCAGATATCAACAGGTTGTCTACTGGCAAAGCATGCTGGGGCTTGTAGTTTCACAACACCTGGAGGGCCGCAGGTTGGACAGGCCTGTTCTAGAATGTAGATATTGTAGTTTGAGTTTGTGATATATCAGATTAAAAAGTTCTAGAATTCAGAACTACATTGTTTCTAATAAACTTTTTTTTTTATATACCTATAAATGTCTTTAAAATCAATGTTATTTATTTGAACCATTAGTGAAAGAATTGTGAATCGATACAATGAAATTTAAACTACTGGCTCAATTTTGACAATTAACCTATGAGTCTAAGTGCTCACCTGTACTATGCTGGCTCTTTTCTGCTCACACAATAAAGAATACGTACCATCTCTTGAGGTTACTGCAATAGTTTCTAATTACTAATCACATTTGCAACATTCATTGGTCAAGTTGCATGCAATGATCGAGTGGCCAAGAATTGCCATGAATACCAAATTGTATTTTAAGTGTGATTACCCACAAAGCAAACTAAGAAAGCACCTAGGGCATGCAAGACAGCCTAAGACCAGGGTGGTGGATTGGAAATTAACCTGTTTTCCTATGTGTGAACACTGAATTACTGTATAAATGTTTCACTGCTAAATAGTAGAAATTTGCAAAATGATTAGGCAACGTTCATGATTGTTCAAAGGGTTTCAAATTAATAGGTGGAACAAAATGTATGAATTTCTGTCTTAAAGATCTTGACTAAATATATATTAGTCGACTGATACAACCAAGTTTGTGACTCTTACCCTAAGGCCACTCTTTTGTTATGCATATGTTACTGAGAGTCTCAAAGACTTACAGGAGAGCCTGTACTGTGCAGACAATAAGAGAGCCTGCATTTAATAAGAATACTTTATCATTTAATTCTATTGGAATTTAAATGCTGACTTGCACTAAAGCATATTGAAAAAAAGAATAGAGACTGAAAATTGCAACAGCAAAAAGTCTAGTTGCACATTTGCTGATTGTTTTTTTTAAGGACATCTTGAGGGAAAAATTCAATGGATGAAAATTTGTGGACAGATGGCAGCTACCGCAATGGATGGTACATATTTGAGTGTACTGAGAGATCCTTTTATAACTTTATAACTATCAACTATTAATGACCCTCAGATTTAATTCTCAGCATTGCTACTTATCAAGACATAACAGTATACTGTGTATTGCACTGTGTATATTTTAAAAAGTAAGGGACCACTATGTTTAAAACTCTCCTTGTGCCTTGTGTCAATCACATTGTGTTACAAATATGTATTTAATTAATATGAATCTGTTATCCCCTTGCCTGAGTTTGCAATATGATAACACTGGCCCTGCTAATACACTGACTTATATGATATGTTGACACTAATTACAGCATGGTCTTGACTCTGAATCACGTAGTTCAGTCTGGTCTGGTTACATATGACTAAGAGGTATTCCTCTCAAAATTATACTCGTCCTACATCATTACTGTGTTAAGTCTGACCATACTCATCCAATCATAGATTCTCTGATATATATATATATATATATATATATATATATATATATATATATATATATATATATGTATAAATATATATATATATATATATATAAGGTCTCCTTGGCTTTGGTGCTCTATGGCCCTATATGCTGCAGTTTTTTTTTCAGTAGGCTTAAGTTAGTTGAATTTGCAAATTTGAAAGGCATTGCTTAAAAAATGATTTTTTATCTTTTTGACACTTTATCATGACGCCTGGAACCAACATTGCAAAGATGTCAAATGCATAAATTAATAGAGGTGAAAATCATGGCACTGATTGTGGTATTGTAAAGGCCAGGGTTTCATCTAACATATAGTTCATCGCAGGAACTGGCCATCGATGACTAAATAAGACCATCGATGACTTGCCACAGACCATCAATGACTTGTCATAAGCCATAACTCATACATAAACATTACAGGGTGGGTGTTGACCTTCATACTAGAATTTTAACCCTGGTAATTGGACCCTTCTTTAAAATTTAGACATTGGTTTGAAAATGGACTTAATACTTCCTAGATCTGGGAGATTATTCTCAGTTTGTAAAGAGCAAAAGGTGGTGTAAACATCCTTACTGTCACAATTATGATATGAGGAGTACTTGCTAACGTTGGCACAGCTTGAGTGGAAGGTGCGGAGTCTATCGCGCCCCATGGTCTTCTTCAGGAACCCCCGCAAGGAGGTATGGGTTTTGCTGCAGGAGATGCTCAGGTCACGGTCCTTTACTGAGCCGTATAGCGAGGTACAACAGAGAGTAGTCAGGTAAGCCGGATCCGTAATGAGCTAGCAGCAGAGCTACACAGGGAGGAATCCAATAGAATGGTCAGACAAGCCGGGTCGGTAACATCCAGAAGGGATCAATGCCCAGGGAGAATCCAATAGAATGGTCAGGCAAGCCGGGTCAATAGGGAACACACACTGGGGAGCAGGAGAAATAGTCAGGATAAGCCAAATAATACACAGGAAACCTGGAGCAGGAATGACCCAATACTCTGGCACCAGAGTCAGTATTAAATAGAGCTAGTGGCCAATAAGATGTTGGCGGCGTGATGTCACCGGCCGCTGCCGGGGATCCGAATAGCGTCCTTTTGCAAGGCAAAGGAACTCTACTCTCCATCGCGTCTTCCTCCGCCGCGCAACCAGACACAGCGGAGGAAGTGCCATCCCGAAGGAGCGGAGCAACGGCACCTGACACTTACCCCTTAAGGGATTTTTTATAAAGGGTCTTTCCCCTTCTTCCATGTTTTGTTTTTTTTTGCACTTTTTCGTGCACTTGGTGATACAAAAGCACCAATTCCAGACTAATAATTTTAAAAAAGCAAAAAAGGGGCATTTCTATCACTTTCAAATCAGTTACAAGAAACTGAGGGGAACATATTAGTCTACGTATATGCATGCACTAGACGCAGTCCAGATCTTACCTTGAGATAGCAGGTGAATGTCGATGTCTTTTAATCATCTCCACTGACTTTATTGATACAAACTTCCCTGTGAATATCCTGTATTTATAGACTAATGTAACTCATTTGACATTACTGCTCAGGACAATAATGATAAATGTTACCACTGGCAACCATTGGACACAGGAAACAAAACATTACTATCCGTGGCATTTTTCACCAGAGAATACGCTTTATGTCCTATAGAGAACAGTCATCCCGCTTTGTGAGAAATCATTGGGTATCATTAGTTATTTAAATGGAAGAATGATTCTAACTGAAACCGGCACCATCTGTTAGCCTGCTTGTAATTACAAATGCATGCATATTATTATTCACAAATGTATAATAACTACCAGATAAATTGTCATCATAGTGAGTACATGTTTACTATATAATAGCAGGAAAGATACAAGAGGTCTCATTATCAGCAGCAATATCTTCAGGGAAACTATATGAAATGCTGTCAAGGTTGTTACATTTTTCTTTTATTTTTATTTTAATAATGCATAGCGTACAGTGTTCTGGAGAACTTGTATTATGCATCATTATAATGGTAAGACTATGCTGTATACTTAGACGTCTATTCTATGGAAGTTATATCACACAATAATGTTGCTTTCCCCTGTTTATTGATAGCAATGTGTTGTTACATCTCACACTGTGTTACTGTATCAGCGGTGTATGTACGATCCTGAATGCTTAGTATCTGGGGTTAAGGAGAAGAGGGTTTGATATAATTTGGAGATCCTTGCCTAAAAATATACTAGTTAACAGTTAACAGTTGATAGTTTTTGTAATAGAGATTTATATATAAATAATATATTGTGACAATGAGATGTATTTTCCACCAATGGAATTCTGGGCCTCTGTACAGCAACATCATGGGGCCCCCCTTATAGTTGAGTTGTATAGTATATCATGCAGTGAAAGGGGGTGTGGCTATACAATTGGGGGCGTGCCTGTGCATCATTGGGGGCATGCCTAGCAGGTGAAAAGCACTAGGCCGCCCTCCTGCCCAGAACACCCTGCATTGCTCTGTACACCATTGGCAGAAGTGTGCAGTGCCCGATCGCCGGAGCGTGACCTATGTCCCAGTAGTCCTGACTTTCAGGCAGCGGGACAGTGACCTAAAAACAGCATTTTTAGTGAAAGATATGTAGATGTTATAATGAAACAGACCAATATAAACAAAACAACAACAACAACTTTATTTTATACATATCTGATGTAAAGAACAAATAAAAACAATTCTGGGTACAACTGTTTGACATAATATGAATTGATTGGGGGCACTTATGTGGCAGAGCATGAATTGAGGTCTCTACTATATGACATAATGTGAACTTGGGGCACTACTGTGGCATAATAGGAATTGAGGGTACTACTATGTAGCATAATTTGAACATATATATATATATATATATATATATATACACATATACAGACACACACAACTGGCATGCCTGTGCTTGACTAGATTTTAGCTGGCACACTGATAGAAAAGGGTTGCCAAACCCTGCACTAGATACTAATGTTTTAAAACTTTGAATTATAAAGCTAGTGAATTCATTTTGACAGACAATGCGGAACGAATATAATATACAGCGGTCACTGCATTGCACGTTGACAGAGATATTTGATCTTACTTGATTTGTTTTTTAAAGTAACCATTTGTAGGACCTCATGTAACAAAGGCAGCCGATTTCACATTCACATATTTTGACCATGATTGTTTCTGATAGTAACTGACCACTCTAAATGTCATGTATTTAAATAATGTGTGGACATGCAGAGGTATCATGTGTATGTATTACATTATTGTTATAAGTTTTTCTTTCAAGGGAAGTTAAATTTGACATACAAATGTTGTAAGAAATAGTCCCTTCTTCCCTTTCTTTCAAAAATAGAAGTTCAGTTTTGATCATAAAGTTTCTGAAAACATGACGGAGAGAGTGTAATAAATAATTGTTAAGAAATACAGCAGATAAGCTTTATGGCAACATAAGCAGAGTTAAACTTATACCTGTGTTCCCCCTGCAGCAGTGTCTGTGTACATTCAGCAGAACAACAGGCTATGTATTCATGTCCTGCACCTAAGTCTCGTGACTCATACTCCTGGTAGGCGCGGTTACAGGCTCCAGTAAACACACAAGTCACGCTAGAGCACATCAGAGCACTCTCGCGTGATGGAGGCGCGGCAGACCCGGCCACAGCAACCACAAAAAAAAAAGGGAGGAGAAAATTTAACTGTGGAGGAAAAAAACTATCGGCAATGCAGACTCGGGCCCCCTGGCACACCCGGGACCGGGTACTTAGTACCGGCCCCCTCTCTGTGCCCCTGTTTGCCACACCTCACCTGCATAGGGACAGGTGAGATTCTGGGGAGTCTGCAAGTAGACGCTGCAGGCGGGATCAAGTCCTTGCACACTAAAGGCCTGAGTCATTAAGGAGAGCAATGCATAAAAAAGGAGTAACTTTGCACCTGGGCAGAACAATGTTGCATTAGAGGGGGAGGTAAATTTAAAATATGGGGACAGAATTAAGGGGACAGAATTAGGGTAGAGCATGTTCTAGATCAACTTTAAATTTCAGTGTAAAAATAAAGCTATCAAGTATTTTTGTGCTAAATGAAAAAACATCCAGTATCTAAGTTATGTGCAAAATAATAAACTAATTTGCACCTCTTGCATTGTAACATGGATTGTCCCAGAGAACATTTGCTCCTTTTTTTTTTTGCTTTACCTTCCTTAATGACTCAGGCCCTAAGACTTCTAGGCTAAACACACACAGGTGGTCTAATGAAGTAATTAGACCAAAGTTTAAGGTATTTAAACCTTTATTGTGCATGTGTGCAGAGTCGACCCGTGCCAGCTAGTTGTCCAGTGACTAGGCAGGTGAACTGTGTCTAGCTATAGAGTGTGGGTCACCTGATGTCATCCTGACAAAAGTCTGCTGTGCTATTTGTGTCGAGAACAATAAAAAGCAGTTTTTCCAAACAAGAAGAAGCTTGTGTCTGTCATCTTTCAGGTATCAGTATCAAAGTATATATATAATAATAACATATATAATCATGTACTTATATAGTTCCTCCATGTAAGACAGTGAAGTACAGAGAATATTGTTTACATAAGTTCCTGCCTCATTGGAGATTACAGTCTACATTCCCTACCACACACACTCAGATCCATTTTTGTCAGCAGCCAGTTAACCTATCAGTATGTTTTTGGACTTTAGGAGGAAACTGGAGCACACGTCCATGTGCAAACACTAAGACAACATGCAAACTCCACACACATGGGACTTTGGTCAGAATCAAACCCTTGACCTCAGTGCAGAGGGCTTATCGCATTGAGTAGAGTGGAAGCTCCTATCTGACATATACTTACCCATTGATAAACAGTGAGTAGCGATGTCACACGAGTCAATGTGAAAGTGTTGCATGATGGGTAAAAAAAGTACCCAGCTATTTCTGATGATATACCACAAGGCTGGAAAGCACAGGTGAATGTTAGAAGGCTAAACCAATGCATATAGTACATCAATAAATGAAAGTTTTCTGTACTAGGGCAGCACGGTGGCTCAGTGGTAGCACTTCTGCCTCACAGTACTGGGGTCATGAGTTTGATTCCGACCAGGGTCTTATCTGTGAGGAGTTTCTATGTTCTCCCCGTGTTTGCGAGGGTTTCCTCCGGGTGCTCCGGTTTCCTCCCACACTCCAAAAACATACTGGTAGGTTAATTGGCTGCTATCAAAATTGACCCTAGTCACTCTATCTCTCTCTCTGTCTGTCTGTGTGTGCGTGTGTGTGTGTTTGTGTTAGGGAATTTAGACTGTAAGCTCCAATGGGGCAAAGACTGATGTGAATGAGTTCTCTGTACAGCGCTGCGGAATCAGTGGCACTACATAAATAAATGGTGATGATGATGATGATGTACTTGGAAAATATCTTTACTGTTAAATTCTTCGCAATACCTTTGCTTGCTATGAACCGCTCAATTCTCTTCTTCTTTACCCCATCCCATAGGTAAGAACAGGGGGTGGCCAGAATCCCCTCCCTAAATTAGACGTATTGATAAAAAGTTGCAGAAACTATTTTCTACATCATTACTAGCAGCACAAAGACTTCTTTTTGTAGGGCAGTGTGATATGTAGAACATGTATGTGCCTGCTACATATTCCGAATGTAGAATGTGTGGGACACATACAACAAGTAGCTCAACTCATACTGCCGTGGGGAGCAAAACTCTCTGGTGCTCAGTCGCAACCAGATTGACGCACTGCGCCATGAGCGTACCCCACGAAGAGACATAACTGCCCGAAAATAGGTGCACTGCAACTTTATAAATGACCTTTAAGGATCTGCAAATTTCAGCTCATAGTTGAATTCTGGTTTGGGGAAAAAGAAATCCCTGTATTGCAAACATAAATATGAACCTATTTGTCTTCCAGCTTCAATTTTGTAGCCGGCAGTATCAGTTCTAAATAATGTCACAACAACCAGTTTTTATGTACTGTCACCTTCCCGAAAAATAACAATATGTAACAATATCAATCTAGGGTTTGATGGAGACCTACATTCCCACCTTGAGAATGTGGCGCGTTTCCCATGTGCAGACTTACTGCTGAGATATAGTGCTTATTTAACTTTGAGGTGAACAGAGGAAAATCCATCAACGTTTTTACACGAGTCGCAGGCCAGTTAAGCTTTGACAAATTTAATTTGCCATAGGACTTTGTAATATACAGTACATCACTGCATAGTGGCTGCTTTCATGATCTAAATGGATTTATTTTCATCGAAATATCAACTTTAACCTTTTGTAACCTGAAAACAGAACATAACGCATTTTATTTATGTACCTGCTAACAGCTCCGACTCACTTCAGTTCAATGCTGAATATCCAGGACACATTTTATATACCGTAAGGAGCACATTGCTTATGATATGAATTTATAACATTCTGATAGACATTGTCCTGAGAATGGTTGAAATGTTCTCTGTTATTGAATTTTAATGAGTGGAATTGTTCGCAGTAGGTATAAACAAAGATTTCAAAGGGTATTTGGCCAATTTTGCATTTGGGCACAAAGGGGCTGATTCATCAAAGAACACAATATTTATATATATATATATATTTTTATATAGATAGTGGGACTGGAAGTGAGGATGTGCCAGAGGTAGAAACACTGAAGGAGCTGTACGACAGGTAGGAAGTGAACCAGGAAAGAACTGTGTCACAAAGGCCAATGGATTGAAGGTTGTGTAGGAGAAGAGAGTGATCAACAGTATCAAAAGCAGCAGAGAGGTCCAGGAGAATGATTATGGAGAAATTACCATTAGTTTTTGTAGTAAGTAGATCATTGGTCACATTTTTGAGGGCAGTTTCAGTTAAATGTTGGGGACGGAAGCCTGATTGTACACTGTTTGCACACTAATAACTCAAGTAGTTTGGAGGCAAAGGGGAGGAGTAAAATAGGGTGGTAGTTGGAAAGCGAGGCTGGATTGAGAGATGGTTTCTTTAGAATAGGTGAGATGAGCGCATGTTTAAAGGAGGATAGGAATGTGTCAGTGGATAGAAACAGGTTGAAGAGGTGAGTTAGAGGTGGGCATACAGTGGAGGAGAGGGAGCGGAGTAGTCGGAAGGAAATAGGGTCGAGTGGACAGTTTGTAGGGTGAGATGAGTGCTGAGACGTAATAATAATAATAATAGTTAATAACTAGGGACCTGATTCATTAAGGATCTTAACTTGAGAAACTTCTTATTTCAGTCTCCTGGACAAAGCCATGTTACAATGTAAGGGGTGCAAATTAGTATTCTGTTTTGCACATAAATTAAATAATGACTGTTTTTTCATGTGTCCTTTATACTCTAAGATGATTTGTAGGTTTCTACATTCTATGGCGTAAATCCTCAACATATCAGCATTTATGTTCCTTAATGAATCAGGCCCAGAATTTTGCGTGTTGATTCTGAGACATTTGGTCTTCCACTCAGAATTTTATTTCATCTGGAGTTCTCAGTTCGGCCACAATCACTCCGCACAGCAGAATGAACTGATGGTAGTCATCCCAGCTCTATTTACAGGTTATAAAATCCTCAGAATGGTGAAGCAACGGCAGAACGCCAGAATTCTATCTCTGGAATGTTACACCTCAAATTTTCATTTGTGCGAAATTTGACCACCGGTAGTTTATAGTAGACAGAGTGGGGGACATTTATGAAAAGGTTCTGCAGGTAACTAAGATTGGCTATTTATTGTACATTCTATGTAAATTCTATTGTAAATTCTAAAATTTGACTTTAGGGTGTCAGCATAGGGTCCCATCTTACCCACCAACCCAACCTATCAAAGTCGAATAATTGAATGAAAGAAAGTATATTGATTAATATTGTTTTACCGTGCGATTGCGATCAGTATGCCATGTGTCATGACGCAATCGCACGATAAATAACGTATGCATACACTCGCACTTACATATTCACTTCTATATAGTTCATTTTTATAATGGTTCCAATCCACAGTCATTTATGAACAGATATTGTTGAGTTTATAGTTAAATATAATGAGGTTATATGTACACGTTAGTGAGATCTAAGGTTCAGGTCACAGGAAACATATCATGTCTGGTATCATTCTAATCCCCTATTTATCCGCAGACGTCCGGTTCAATCGCCAAAAGAATCGCACCTTGCGTATGCTAGATATGGATTATAGGGAATAAATGATCATGTATGGTATTGTGTGTGTAATGCTAATAGACCAGTTTGTACTAGTTCTTGGCGGGAAGATTAGTATACATCTTCTGGAGAGCTGACCGCCAACCTTGGATGGGATCGTTTGAACTGGCCAATGACCTTCATTACACTGGACATTCCTGAAGCCTGAACCTATGGAAACATGCCAAATCATCTGTATTGTTTTCACTGTATCACTGACTGTATATAAGCAGGGGCTCTGGGACCAGCATGCAGTCACTTTGACCACAGACTTCAGGATTGAATGACTGTATAGCTGGATCCAACAGAGCACAGCGTATGTATCGGCTTTACTTATTTATGGAACTTATTCTTTTGCTTTTGCAAATAAATCGCTTTGTGCTTTAGAACCATACAATTTCGCATAGACAATGATCATTGGTAAACGATAAAATAACTTTAATAAACCTGTTTCAGTGTATTTTTTTTTTGCTATGCAGATAGAGATTGTGAAGGGCTCTATATCACAGTATTGTCACAGTAATTTAGCTTATTGAACCCAAATGCAAAATCGTATTTCTCCCTGACATTTCTCCATCACTAACATCACCTTACACACTACAACCTTCCTCATCCACAGACATTTTAATAAACCATGGCTTTCACCATCACTGCCAGTCGTAAATGAAACTGAACCAGTGTAGACCCAGCACAAAAGTGGAGATATTTTCTCACTGTCAACAGCTGGCCGGGTGCGACCTTCAAGGTAGAAGAAGATGTCTTGTTTTGGCGTTTGTACCAGGGCCTCCAACATCACTATGAGTAGGCTACTAGTCCACTTAGTCTGCTAATGTTTATTGGTGACTGGCTCTAACATCTTTTTATTAAGTAAAATACCTTTGAGTTAGACATAAGTGAAATTTTCAAAACTATTCTCCAGAATATTTGCCTCATGCTTTATTTTGTGGCAAATTATAAACATTTTGGTGATGGAATTTGGCCTTCAGTGTTCCCCAGTGGACCTCAAATATTGTATCACTGGAACCGCACCTTTGGAAATTGGCCTCAATTCACGTGAAACTTTGTTGCAATTTATGTTATCTTTAAATAAAATGTATCTGGTATACAAGGAAAGTGTGTTATTTTTATTTTTTAATTGTAATACTTTTATCATGTATCTTCCTTGTGATTGTAGATAATTTTAATTATATTATATTATATATGTTTTTTTGCTGCATTTTTATTTGTCCTTTTTATTCTTCAATGTCACCCTCGAATAGATTTGCCCCTGACATTGTGATTTTATCACATCGTTATTGATTAAATAAAACTGTTATGGTTCTTGGAGGATACCTTTGAGGCTGCTCTTGTGAAATCTTTTATTAATGTCTGCCAATGTGTTGCTTGTATACATTCACTGATTTGGTCCACAGGGCCTGGCAGACATACACACTGTCAGATCTGAATCTATAAATAACTGTTATTTTCTAGGCTGTAACATAGTAGCACAGAAAATGTGGAGATAATTCTGCGCCATTATGAAAAGTTGGGAATTCTAGATTTTGGAGCATAGAAATATTGTGATTTAAAATGAATGATTTCCAAGTGTAGATTCAAGACTTTGTTCAGTTTTAAGTTATCAACACTAACAGTATCCTAATAACACAAGCTGAAATGGAAATCAAATACAAGAATCAAGATTTTAAATATGTTTCCAAATATACCTAACAGTGAGAGGAATTAATTTTGTTTGTATTGCTCTCAAGACAGAGAAAATAGTGTCAGTCAAACGTCACAATAGATAAGTCAAGTATGATACAGAAACAAGAGTGCAGGGCAAATGGAACACCCCGGATATTAGTATATTGCTAGTTCAGTGGGCCACACTAAGGCTGCTGGTTGCAGGCACAAGTCCTTTAACTCAACTAAAACTAGCATAGCAAACAGAACAACTATCCATCCATCCCAAACATACATTCATGAACACAAACACTCACATATAGACACACACACATACATGTTTATTCACACAAACTGTACATACAATTACATAGTCACATATACAAACATGTACTGTACACATAACCAGACATACATACATATATAGAGGTAGAAGCACACACATGCATATATTTTACACACAGACACACAATTACATATACATACATGCATATATACATGCATATAGACACATACACACAATCACACATGCATCCATATACACAGATGTGTTTGCATACATGCATGTAATCTCTGTTACATACACTAGCCACCAGGCAATGGTCTCTGTATTAAAAACAATCCACCTAGGAATGGACACTATAACATACACTAAGCACTAGGCAATGGGCTCTGCATTGTACATTAGCCACCAGAAAAAGGGATCGTCAATGTACAGCATCCAGCTGGCAATTGGCCCTATTTTGTGCAATAGCCACCATACAATGGGCTCTGCAATGCACATTAGCCACCTTGGAAGTACCTAGTATATTTTGCAAATTTTAGCTTCTTGTCCAAACATTTGCACTAACCTCCTGCAATGTTAATTCATCCTGACCAGAACATATCTAGTTAAAATATTTTAGAGAAATAGATTTATTGCGTTAATCACATAAATCTCTTGTGCGCAATAAATGTTACCCAGGAGCATACGAAAGCTGCAGGTTTTGGCTTTTGACCAATGTTAAGTATAATTAGCCTTTCAATTAATGTGAGAATGATATCAGATCCATTTGTTGTAACAGCTGCTAAGTGGGAATTTGGAGATATGTTCAAATGTTCTTGTAACCAATGACATTTGTAATATTATACTATATTAGCCTAGTTAGAGCTAGAGGATAGGATATGTTTAGATTGCTATGAAATGTGAGTACTACGTCACACCAGAGGTATATCACTGAGAAGTGACCAAAGTTCCTTAATTCCATGTTTGGGGCTCGGGTCCCTCCTACAACCAGGTGACCGGAATCACCTAGCACACATATGGTATGAATGACACTAATAAATAAAATATTTTTATATAGATATAATGGTGCTAGAATATCTTATAAGTTGCAAGAATCAATTTAAATAATAATTAAAGGAATCAGTTATAAAAATCATTTGCTGCAATGTGCTCGAGATTTGGGATCTAATGGCGGCCCTAAACCCCAACGTCCGCAAGAAGAAAATGCTCATTCTCTAGCAGGAGGCCACAGTGATCTTATTCCGTCATCCCTCTCACTATGCATCAAGCTTCTTTTAATGATTACATCACGGAGAATAAGATCTAGCGGATCCTAGACGCAGCGTGGGACAGAGCCATTTTCAGTGGTGCTGTACGGCTACCATCTCTGCAGACTGTTTATCTAAGTTCAGTACAACCAGACAGGACAAGCAGCAAAATGGTTAAAAAAAATGCTAATTTGTTTGAGGCAAACATAGAAATGGCTGATTTTTACCTTGTTGGTAGATCTAATATTACAAAAAAAATATTCTTAAATTGTTTTATTTTTTTTTTTTTTTGCAATGCATAGGACTAATATGAAAATGATTAGTATACTTATAATATATAAGGGCTGAGAAGAATTGCATTATCACATAACAGATAGGGTGACACCGTCAAACATTTGTAAAGGCAAAATCTGGACAAATAGGCTCCCCCCATTCTGCCCAAACAGTTTTTCTTTGAGACCAATGACCCACTTTTTGGAGAAGCTCCATTTCATTATAAGTTCCACCCCTATTGAGATCTCACTGTCCCACAGAAATTAGGACAATTGAAGCAGAGGTGGAACTAGTGAACTGTGGGCCCCCCATGCAGGGAAGAGAGGGGGGAGGAGAGAACCAGAGCCCACAGCTCTCTAGTTCCGAACCTCTGTATCTGACGTGCAGTGGACCCCATTGTCTCCATGAGCCCCAAGGCACCCTACCTGCTGCACCAATGGTAGTTCTGCCACTGAGTTGGAGGGTATGCTTAAAACAATATGTTATTATGTCTCTTAAAATAGATTTGAGCAAAGAAATTCTAAGATATTTTTTCTTCTCTTTAATGAACATGGTGGGAGTTGAAGGTAATTTGTATACATAAAGGAGTTCATTAATTCATAGCTAAATGCACCATCAATGATACAAAATATTTATTATCCGTTATTTTGAGAGTATAATACTTCAATTATAAAATATATTATTAGTTGAAGAATCCCATTACACTAAGACCAGGATAATGACATCTCAATTGTCCTTGTTCAGAATTAGACATATGGTGTACATTTTATATCCTGCCAAAAGTGTACTGTAAATGAAAATAGATTTTTAGAAACTCTATAACCAGACAACATAACCTCCGTTCCTTGATTTTATAACTAAAATAAATTGTTTTCAGAGCAATGTGAACAGACAGTACAGTATTAAACTGTGTCGAAGTGACCATATCCTGCATAATATCTTCCCCATGTGCGCAAGCTTCAATACTCGACACAGTTCTATTCTATCTCAAACAAGTAGAAAAATAACAAGAAATTATAACTATTTTGTGACTTTTGTCCATGCACACAGAAAATAAACTATTTTTTAAGATACTTCACCAGTGGCAAAATTAGAGCTATTGTATTGGGTGCAGCGACTATGAAACACAGAAATAAGCAGGTGCTCTTAGCGAATAGTCAAGAAAAGCCAAAAGTGTAAACCAATCTGTCAGCACTGCTCAAAGTCAGGATCCATGTATCATGAAGATAGAAACAAGCCGAGTCAGTAATTAGGAATCAAGCAGTAAAAAGGATAACAGGCTCAGGAGCTTAGCACGGCAAAGATGATACTCTGGCAGGAAATGACAGGCAGAGCAGGTCTAGATACTGTTTGGGAGTTCAACTCCCCACCACTGTAATGTTAGCGATCACCTGATAGCATCTCAGTGAACTTGCATGAGCTGTGCTTGCCATGCCGGTAGGAGAAAGATAGATATTGAGTTCTGCATCTAAATGCAGGATTCCTGACAGCAGTGCATCTAAAACAGGGCTTTACTGTGCTTGTGCAGGCTCCCACACATGCTCAAAAGAGCAAAGTGGGACCCTCAGTAGGACAGACTGCATCTCTAAGCTCCTCCAAGTTTTGCTATGGAGCTCAGTGATTAAATGTTCTAGTCCTGTGTTCACTCTTAGACTGAATCACTTATTTACATCTAAAGGATTGCAAATTGATTTTTCAAGCTCCAGATTTAAGTAAAACAACATGGTTATTTACCAAATGTGTCTGCAAATGTTCAACCATTTTGCCATGGTCAAATAAGCAAGAATATGGAACAAATATTAATAAATGTAATTCTAAGTAATCTGGTTTGATCAGCCAGGAGGATGGACGGGGGGCAGACTAATCTGTCTCTATGTACGCACCAACCAATCATTTATTTTGTTGGATAGACAATGGACATCATGATTCTTAGCTGCGTTCTTAATAACTAGATCTCATCACAGCAAATTCAGCTATTGTTATTCTTTTAATTTTTTTTATTAATTGTATTTCAAAAACCATAGATGCAGCAGTAAAGGCAAAATATGGACTGCTCTGGTGGTTTGCATTATATACATGCTGGGTTTATGCCAACTTCACATTAATCTGCAAAACTAATATGTGCGCATAAACATAATTATTGGCAATAATATAGAAATTTAGAGGAAGTAGAATCTGCCAGCTGTGTCCAAAGACATAGTTGCTAATTGTTCCGAACTTCCATGGGAGTCTCATGTATTGTCATTTTCCCTTAGCCCAACATGACAGATGGTCCACCTCATAGATTTAGGCATGCCCCAAATTTAGCTCTACATTTCATTCCTTTCCTGTCCCTGGAAGACAAAACAAACTCTTGCTTCTCCCTCCCATGACAATTGTTGACCAAGCCAAAATTTCATTTGTCCATAGTGTAACATTGACGACATACAAAATAAAAACACTTTTGACTATAACTGGGGACAGCTCCATTCTTATTCAGTTTGATATGAACCTCATCTTACTGCAAAAACCTAAATACCAGTAAAATTTCCAGTGGTCATGTGAAGCTGTAAGGTATGGTGTCCTTTGTCTGAGAGGACTGTTATTATGTGTAATGTTTTATTTAAAGTTGTTTTCATCTTTGTGGCGTCCTTCTCCTTCCTTCGGACCTTCACCATTTCCATGCAGCTGTATCAATGCTAAGTTGTACTAGTACTGGAATTTTTTATAGTTTCCAACTTCAGATACATTCTGGGAGAACCACAGGAGGAGAGGCATCTAAGCCACTTGACAATTAGGAGGACATCCAGTCCTTTATTATATAAGTGCTGCAACCATCCCAGGAGCCTTGGATCCTTTCAGTCAGAGCATCAGAAGTCTATTCTTCGGCAGCTTTTACAAAACAGTTCTACAAAGTCTCCATCACAAGTCTCCAGGCATCAAGCAAACTAGAGATCCAAGGTAGAGCCCCTCATCAATGGAGTATAATTATGTAAACCATTCCTCAAAAATGAAAACTCCCTTTAGATTTACAGTCATATTTAATCACGTCATAAATACACTTTATAAAATATTTTGGGGAGATCTAGAAATTTCATCATTTGCTGCATATCAGAAGTAATGATTTTGGGGTCCAAAATATGTGTGTTCTACACCCTCAGAAAAAAATCATCTTTAGTCAACAAGTCACTATTCCCAAAGATAAAATACACTTGTGAATATCCAATAATTGGGTTTTAAGTGTGATTGTGTGTAAAAGCAAGGCAAATATATATGCAAATAGAGGCACTTCAAATATAAAACTTCCAAACACACTCCCGGAATGCCCATGGTCTCTAACATTGGTTCATTGCAGTAAGTTCTCTTGGAGTATATAGATGTATTTTTCGACCCTTGCATAAGGATTTGTATATGTGTATATATATATATATATCAGCATCTTTGCTGGCTAGAAAGTTACATATGGGTGACAATAGAAAGGGCCTCTTTATATTTTTCTGTCAATCATACACAAGCTGGGTCTTGTCTTAAACACAGATGAACAGATTGTAATACTCTGCTAGAGAAAATAAGTCAATCCAAAGCACGAACTGGCTCCCAACTTCAGGAAATGTGGGAATTCCAAGGGGAAGACTCTGATATTTACTGATCTAAGGGCAAGTATAGGTTATCTAAGAGACATCTCCAAAAAAGGAAAGTTTTCCTCAAGAGAACAGATAGTACTAAAGGGTCAATGATGTTTGTGGGGGCTTGGAAATTGTGGAGGTTGGGGTTTGTTTGTTCTTGGTTGTAAATATTACATGTCATAGTACTTTCAATGTGAAAATCCAAATCTCAGCTTTGAACTAGGGCTTTTTCATTTGATTGTGCAAAAGGAGAAGAAATTAAGGCAAGTGTATCTTGTTACTAAATATGTTTGGCAAGTATTGACATGTTGAGTACACAGAGCAAAGTTTTCTCTGAGAACATCATACAATTATTTTGTTGGTATAGCAGTTTGAGAATAAACCTTTGTTCCTCCAGAAAGTTTGTTGCCTCAGTAGTGTTCATCGAGTTCATCGGAGAGACTTTAGGGAGAGGAAGAGTTGCTGATACAGTATGCCGTCCCTGTCTTACTCATCACAGCAAATTAGTTTCTTTGTTTTAGAACTAATCATAAATGAGATGCCAGATGTTGGCATCTTTTGTATGAAAATATAAGCCTACTCTAGTGTAGATTAAATAATTTCACTTCCTTTTGGGACTCATTTAAATCTTGCAAAAGGGGAAATTATGCTTTTGAAAAGCTAATTCTGTGTTTGCGAACACAGTGGAGAGGAAAGGAGAGGGGAGCTGTGCACTAATTCTAGGCTAATGTATACAATACAGCAAATGCTTTTTATTCACGATACATTCTGGTTACATTTAGATAAATTTGCGTTTACAGCTGAAGCAAAACGTGCAGTAATTGTTAGAATTTATCAATTTCTGAAAGTTAATATCAAAACATATTCAGATAGTTAATTGGTTTTATAAAAGCTTGTACAGAAAAGCTGGGTATAATCTAGAATAATATACATTATTTTTACAAAACAAACCATAATTAGACGATTTCTTAGTAATACATCAATTTCTATATATCATTGTAATGTTGAAGCAATTTAAAGGCATATAATATTACTCTAAAATATATAATTATAAATTTAAAATGTATGTGCTACCTCCCAGTTTTTCAAGGCACGGAGCATTCATTTGAAAGGGCGCACGTTTGTGTACGTTCTGTTGGTTATTTAAGGTTACTACTATCAAGTCTGCTCTCTCGGAATTAGTGTCCTTTTAGGCATCTTTTCGAGGTTTTGTTGGCTCCTCCCGTAGGTTCAGTTACCGCAGAACATTGTTATCTCAGCTTGCTCCCGATTCTCCATAATCCCGATCTGGGTCATCTATTTCTATCTCGGTCTTACAGTGCTGCTACTTAACATAGTAACATAGTTGATGAGATTGAAAAAAGACACCAGTCCATCAAGTTCAACCTATTTTGGATCTCCTGCAACCAATATTGCAGTCCTATTTTTACCCTATATCCACTACTGTCCTCATTTTAATTAACGGTCGTATCCCTGGATACACTTTTCCGCAAAAAAATTGTCGAACCCTTTCTTAAACATATCTATTGAATCTGTCAACACAACCTTCCCTGGCAATGAATTCCATATCTTGACTGCCCCTACTGTAAAAAACCCCTTCCTTTGCTGGTTGTGAAATTTCGTCTCCTCTAACCTTAGGGGGTTACCGCGTGTCCTGTGTATGGTCCTTGGGGTAAAACATTCCCATGAATGTTCTCTGTATTGACCCTTAATGTATTTGTACATAGTAATCATATCTCCTCTTAGACACCTCTTTTATAAAGTAAACATGCCTAAACTGGCTAACCTCTCCTCATAACTTAATGACTCCATACCCTTTATCAATTTTGTCGCACTTCTCTGAACCCTTTCTAGTTCCAAATTATCTTTTTTAGACTTGCAACTAATGCCTGCAGCTTTCTCTTAGATATCTTCTGGGGGCTCAACCTTTGGTCACAGTGCAACTTTCAGAGTCCACGTAGCATTGTAAGACTCTCTGTTGAAAACTGAGATGACCTTTAGATTCCAGCCCAAAGGAGACATTGATGGTCACTTGAGGTATAGATAATCCACATCTACTCTCCAAAAGTCTGTGAGATCTTATTATGTTCTAATGACAAATTTTAGACAGCAAATTAAACTAAGGAAATACACAAGTTAGGCAGCATTTGCTAGGTGGGCGAAGTTAGATAAATTTATGACATGCACATTGTAGACAGCAAAGCAAAGCACATAGCACTGTTAGATTTTGTGGCATCTAAAACATAAATTAAATATTAAAGTGTTTGGACTTTTATTCAAGTGGGATAAATTATCATCTAAATGACTTGAAGTTTAGCAGAATGTTTACATAATAAAGTGCAGCTAATGGGTGAGACTGACGTGACTCCATCGCCCTCTGGGGGGAAGTTCTTTTGGATATTTTCTTTTGGCCGCATGCCGACCGGTGTTACTTCTGATACTATTACAACAGAAGTAAGTCTAAAGATGGAAACCGTTGATTCCAATGACCATGTACCCACTGGTGTTGATACTCCAAACACTGCTTGTTCTATGCAGTGCCGTTTATCACAAGTGAATTCATTGGTCACCTCCCCAATGCGAGTAAAAATGCTATTAACATGAAAATGTCATTAGTACTTGCATTATTTATGCACAAAAGAAATACCAGTGGATGTGAGGCCCTATGTCCCTAAATATAAAACTGACCTTGACCAGGGTGAAGATTTCAATGGGGTCACAGTGCCTCTTATACACTAAAAATCCAATTTCAGTATTCAGGAGACATTGCACAGGCTGAAAACATTGAGGTGTTCACATGCTATCATAGTCCCAAAATGCGATGCTGTTTTCAGGTCTACAGACTTTTTAATTCTGCCAACAGTTATTTAGAGACAGGGGTTGACCTATCCTCTTAAATATATATATATATTTCATTATACCAAATAATATACTGTATGTATTTTTATATATTTATGTCATATTTTATAAGAATATATAAACATAGATGATATATATATATATATATATATATATATATATATATATATATATATATTTATATTCAAGAAGTTTGTTTGTTTGTTGGTGAACATCTTCCGCAGCTCTCAAGGTAAAGGCCAAATGTTACATAGTTATTTAGTATCGAAATAGTAAGCTAATAATTGACTGCTGGAGGGAAACCTTGCGACAACACAACTTAACAATAGCGCAACAAAGCAACACATTTTATTTTCTAAGCAGCAATTTTGGTCCACATTACAAAAAGGATCCACGTGACGCCGGGTGACCCTGCTTGACTACTTTGACCCAGGGAGCCTGTTCTGAGGCTGCATTTGAATATCCCTGCACTGATTTAGATGAAACCAATGCGGGTTGGTCCAGTTGGATCCATGCCAGGTTTTAGGGAAGTTAGGGTCCCGGTCGGACCTCTCATTGGTGTAAGGTGGGCAGAACTTTGACCTATGGAGCCTGTTCTGGGCCTTCCACTGGATGGATTTGGATGACATTTAATATAAAAACAGAAACGACACCAGCAGCCACCTCATGGGTGTGTTGCAAAACCTGCTAAGCTGCTAATTATTTTCAAAAGATTGACACTTACACCTTATTCATTGATAACTTAATAACTTGAAGATTTAAACCTGAGGATTTTAGCTAGTGTAAGGATAAAGGATTTAGCAAATGCACCACAAAATGTTTACTTTTGTGGAACTGTATTGGCTCCTAATGAGATGATAACTCCATCTGATATCAATATAAAATGAATGAGGAAACCCTCCAGCGCTCCATATACCAGTGCTCTTAGACTGATTTCTAACAACCAAACACCAGTTGTGAATAAAACACGAAAAAATAGAAATATAGAATTGAGTCCAGCGCTCCAGATATCCCCCAAAGACACCAGGCAAAGATAAAATTGAGCAGACATATACTTATATTGATATTCTCTATATTTCAATTATCATCCAGGAGGGTGAGACCAGCATTGGGGGGATATCTGTAGCTCTGGACTCCCTTCTATATTTCTGTTTTTCCATCTGATATCAGTTTACTTTTTCTGCTTTCTGTTTATTATTTTATTTTTGTAAAGAACCCTTGGGTACAACACAATGCCGTATTTTAGCTGTTTGATGATATCAACTATGGAATCCTTAGTGATAAACATTTTCCTTTTTTAGTATTTAGGAGAACAGTGTGAAACGTCATGAAATTATATCTTTATTAGAGAATAACAGACCCAGAAGTGAACAGGAATATATTCTGTTTATATATGGAGATAGTCTGTGGCCAAATAGTACTTATAATAGGCGCAGCATGGTGGCTCAGTGGTTAGCACTTCTGCCTCACAGCGCTGGAGTCATGAGTTCAAATCCTGACCATGGCCTTATCTATGTGGAGTTTGTATGTTCTCCCCATATTTACATTGGTCTCTGGTTTCCTCCCACACTCCAAAAACATACTAGTAAGTTAATTGGCTGCTATCAAAGTGACCCTAGTCTCTCTCTATGTCTGTCTGTGTATGTGTGTGTTAGGAAATTTAGACTGTAAGCACCAATGGGGTAGGGATCGATGTTAGTGAGTTCTCTGTACAGCGCTGCAGAATTTGTGGTGCTATAAAAATAAATGGTAATGATGATGATAATGTAACAAATTACATCACAATAATATCTTTTATTTTGGTTTGAATCATTGGAATGGTGACGTTTGAGCTGGAGTTTCAATGTTTCTCTGGCGCTTCTTGTCGCTACGTTGAGTTTAGGCGTATTTGTAAACGCTCTGCAAACTTCGCTCACTTCTGGCGTGTTTGACAGTATACGAGAGGCAGCAACAGAGATGATTGTAGTTTTAAACCTTTCCAAATATTTTAATGATGATCGTTATGCAAACAATTCCCACAGTTGTATCTCAAATTAATCTGAGACCCCCAAATTCCCTTAAAATCCAACAAATGAAGACACTTGATGAGCAATCCAATTAATCTCTGCTATAGCCTGACCCTTCCCCGGCTACAACAATCAATTATTCACTGCAATTGCTAAAGGTTATAATTGGATAGATATGTAAAACTGTCTGCAAATGTGATTACAATCAAAATGAGCTCAGACACAGACAGTTTGTCAATGTTTTGACCATAACTGTTAAATATTTTAAAATATTAATGCCATGGGTTTATTGATGCGCCACAAATGCACAAAATGAGCCGTACAATTAAACATTTAAATATAAAATAACATGGTGCAGAGTTGTTAACCCTTCACATCCTATAGGAAAACGGCTCCTCTTTGCAGCGAGCTCATATTGATTGCACATTATAACTTCAGAGTGGCTTATAAGAAGCTTAATTATCATATTCTGTTTGAAAATGCTGCAGCTAAACCCTAGCTGGAGAAAGGGGGGCAGTCGATTTAAATGATTTGTGTAACGAGGAACCTCTGGGCATACACCCATGTGGTTATGTAAAAGCCCAGAACTTTTCACTGTCTGCAAAGCAGAATCACAAAGGATCTTTGTAGCTATTAAATTTATATCGGTCTGGCATTGTTCTCTCGGTTTGACTGCGGCTTCCAGATTTGCATGTTTGGCAAAGGCTCAACTCTGGGGATAGTTGTTGATTCTGTGTCTGCAAATGAGTGTATTTTGTTTCAAATAAACATGCTAATTTAAAAGGATTTTAATTCCCACTCACAGAAATCCAGAGTCAGATATCGGCATCTCATGAATGTATTTGCACCTGGAACACATATATCCATTGGATTCTTATGCAATGGATGTTTATTGGGAATGTGACGCAATTCCCAGTTTGCTGACACAGTTATCCGCAGTGATCCCCGGGACCATAGTACATGGTATTATTTATAGCATAAAATAGGAGTTGAATAAACAAGTATCTCCTATATCTTGACATGTCTACAACAAATGTATTACATATGTAACATCTACTCTTACAACACACATGGTTGGCAAACAGTAATTATAGAAGTAACTATAGCATTAAAAACTGATAAAGTATAGCAATAATATAAATGGGCAATGTCACACTTCTTTGGTATATATATATATATATATATATATATATATATATATATATATATATAGCCCTCTTATCTCTTTGTCTGTCTGTATTACTCAGCCTTGTCTATTGCTGTGTTTGATCCCAATTGTAAAGTGCTACGGAATACACTGGCGCTATATAAATAAATTATGGTGATGATATATTTGTATATTTGTCGCGTGTCACGTGATGCGGCTGTCTGTGTGCTGATGCGGCCGCATCGTGTGTGATGTGATGCGGCCCAAACAGGTGTTAGACTGAGCGGCCCAGTGCACCCCTGGTTCCTGCATTCCCTACTTTGCTGAATTCACTACATTAGGACAACAGATATAATCAAATTTTTATTTTTAAATATTGGATACAAAGTTTACTCTTGGTACCCCCGTGAGGCTGACCATATAACATGTTCTTCATTCATGAGGCAGCAATATATCAATTGGGAAATGTACAGCACTGATAGAGACAGCATACATTTCGTTTTGGTAGAGCCCTGACGTAGGCTGTGTAAAAACAAATGCAGTACCACGTAGGGTGCGCCGTCCTACCATACATACTGCATGCTGTTATATGGTGTAGTTTGTAGGCTATGCTTTGTAGATTTTGTGTATAATGTGCATATATTAATGACAGGATGTGGCATTTGCCAAAAATTAAAGCTGGAATGAAGGCCATAACTGTTGTGGTTCCTTTTCTGTAATATTTGGAATACCCTATCTCAGTGTTGGCTAACCTGTGACACTCCAGGTGTCGTGAAACTACAAGTCCCAGCATACCCTTCCAGCAATAAGCTGCTATATATTGGCAAAGCATGCTGGGAATTGTAGTTTCACAACACCTGGAGTGTCACAGGTTAGTCAACACTGTCCTATCTGAAATATGATGGCTGCCCCTAATTTACTGTAGAATAACTTGACCTAACTTCTTGCTTCTTTCTGAGATAGAGGCCAGGGAGCTGTCAATCAGTGGTGATAAGTGCCCTGAAAACATTAATATTAACTATGTACCTGCCAGACTAAACATATTCTGCAACATTGAGCAGTGTGAGTGCCAGTGTATAATCTCAGTGCAGAATGGGTGAGCAGAGCCCACCTAATTTACACATTTACCCCTTCATGTCCGAAACGAAAGCTGCAGGAAGATACAAAGCACAGAATTATGTATATAAAAATGATTCCATATGTAAATAAGATGACAGATTCTCTTTAAACTCACATTACTGTTAATAATGTGTGATTCTGTAGTTTTTAATGCTCCAGAACGGACATTGGTCCTCAAACATATACCTTCAGGGCCTGTCAGCATTCAGCATTGTTTCCCTCGCTCCTTCTCTTACTCCCTTCCTCCCTCCCTCCATCCTCTATTTCATACCACAGTATCTACCCCTCTGTCTCTAGTTTCAAGCCAATGATACACTGAGGTACATTTGGAATATCCCATCATCTTGCCCTGTGGCTGAGTACTACATCAGGACAACTTTCAGTCCAAGAGGAACTAAGATAAACTAGTCCAACCTAAACCACTAGCCAGATACTCCTCACTCACCATCCTGTGTGGTGGGCCAGGTCACTATAAGCCCCATCTCTCAGGGTGGGTCTAGCCTTTCTGTTACCTGGAAAAATTGCCTAACTGGCAATGCAATAGACACTGTAAACCTCAAACAGTGTCACTTACATCATTATCAACGCTACCTCTATGGTAGAAATCACTAATTTAGACATTTGCACCAAAAATATTTGCATTTTTTAAATTCATAAAATATTGCTGCCCTCCCAAAAAATCCTGACCAGTGTGTTGCCCCGTTAGAGGCTCACTTCTGGCTCTGCAGGAGTTCATGCCAAAAGTTGTGGGTCAATAAGGGCCAACAACACTGTTATCTAAACATTATTCCTTCTTACAAATGTCACTGTTCTGTGACTGATCATGAGGCAACCACATATATCGAATGAAGATAAAATGTGAGGTTAAAAGTTCTACCGGCACAGATGGAATTATAACTGTACAGACTTTGATAATCCAGTCTTAGTTGCCAAACAGTGTAGAAATGTTTTCAGTTTGTGTTGAGTAACAAAGGAAACTCTGTCCATGAACATTTTGCCCAGTCTGAATCCACATTTCATTATCAGCAGTGAAGATTTTCCACAGTTCTGGCTCATAAATGATAATGAGACAATTAAATTGTTCTCCTGTTATACTGATTGGACGGTGTTTCACGTGATGGGATTATTTTATTTGTTAAATATATTTATTTATTGTTGACAAATATGAGAAAATCCTCTGTACTTTGTTTCACAATATTGGGACAGTTAGCGCTATTTTCAATATAAATTTACACATTTTATTTATTGCTGGTTCAAATGCAAAATCAGTTTAAAAATATGTTTTGAAGCCATGAAAACAGTTTGTAATATGAATCTGCTCAATATCTTTGGACCTCTTATAAATTTTAGAATTAAAAACTTATATTTAAAAGAAAAACAATCTTATCCAAAGTGACGTCTTTAATGACATTTTGCTTCTGATTTCTGTGTAGCTTAACATCTGCGGAGTGATCCAACAAGACAGAATCACTGAAATTCTGCGAATAAAGAATTTTTGACATTCAAAATTAATTGTATCCAGTTGTTTATCATCGGTGGTAACTGAGTTATCGGTGCTGTAAACACAGACCCTGTTAACCCCTATATAATTATTGCGATAATGAACAGAGCGACATAGAAAAAATAGTTGCTTACCAGTAAAGAGACGCAGAGGAAATCCGATGAGAGGACATTGCAAGACTTCCAAATGACATCAGTTGTGGGCATGTCTTATACATTTTGGCTTTTAAAGCGGCAACGCACGGACCCAGGTAAGTATTACTTTTACGTTAGGGGTTAGGGTTAGGGGATAGGTTTAGGGTTATGGTTAGGGTTTAGGGTTAGGATTAGGGTTAGGAATAAAATTTATACTACCATAGTCCGTGCATTGCCCCTATAAAAAAAACAAAAAAGTCGCGCACGCAACTGACGTCATTTGGAAGTGTTGCGATGTCCTGTCATCGGATTTCCTCTTTGTCTTTTTACTGGTAAGTAGTTATTTTTTCTATGTCGCTCTGTTCATTATCGGAATAATTATGTAGGAGTAATCAGTGTCTGTGTTTACAGCACCGGTAACTACACCCGTTTATCATTGTATATTGGTATATTTCTTTAAATACACCTGAAAATATACCTCTAGTATTCCTCAAATCGACTCGTATAGAGTTTTGCATATAACTGACAGATTTGTATAAAATACTTATTTTCTTATGGCTCATGCATACAATAAATTCATCGGCATACATACATACATACATACATACATATATACATACATACATGCCTACATACATACATATATTTTGACACATCTTACACTTACAACTCAAAAGACAGAACAGGGCAGGGAAGTGGGAGACACTGATACAACTGTCAGGAGGTGAAGCTCTTGCAGGTATTGGAAGGTTTGTGCAACACAATGCAATGATGCCATCACGCAGCACCAGTGTGCCGCTTCCGATTGGCTGATTGTATACTTACCAACTTTTCACTCTCCACTTTACTAGGAAGTGGGTAGGATGCAGGAGACTGGGCTGCTCTGAATTCAGGAGCCTCCCGGACATTCTGGGAGAGTGTGCAAGTATTTAGCATGGCTACGATGGTATATGAAGTAGCCGTTGTATAGTCGCATGACTCAAGTGCCACTTTGATTTGTACTGCGGGAAGAAAGAACATTCACATTTTATTTTTAAAAGGGAAAATGACAGAAGTTTGTACTTAGTTAAATTTTATTTTAATTGTGCGTTTGTATTTAATTACATTTTACATGGCAACTTTTGCATTTATTAATATCTGTCAAGACCCTATTCTGTACACGTCATTCCATTATTATATTGTGTACTAATAGGTTAAAGTGAAAGCCGCATTTATTTCTGTCACTGTCAATCCACATTGTTACGCTAACGCAGGCTTAACTATACACACTTGTTACTGCTGAAGTATACCTGCTGCATTTGCTTGCGCTGTACTGTAATGCAATGTGATGTTCTGCTGGGTAATTTTTGACATATGTTTGACTGAACAAGGGAGGTCAAATACTGGCGGGGATGTAAAATAGGAATCAGCGCCTCCACTGAAATAAACAAGAAATAAATAATGTTGCGCTCTCACTCATTTCTCTTCTTGCAATTAAAAATACTATTTCTTCAGAATAAATAAGTGTGCAACAAATAGGAGAGGTTACTCTTTATGTTTATTATTGACTGGAAACACAACAAGCAACATTTAGTTGGGATAATTCACAGTTACTGTGCTGTGTTTGTCATTAAGCAGTTGTTATTTTAGGGGGGAAACAACAAACAAACGTCTTTTCAAAGCTCACTTCAGACTGATTATTTTCCAAAGAGCATCAGTGTCACAAATGAATTCATTGTGTATACAAACAATACGGTTTAAAAGAAGCTTTCTCTGGGCTGCAGGACAATGTTATCTCTGTGCTCTGCATTGCAGCCGGAATAGGTTTCTTATATACACAGAAAGCCAACGATTGAACACGCTCGGCTAGGAACTTTCTGCTTTGCTGAAGGTTATCTCATAAAACAACATACTCTGAAGTAAATGGATACTTTGTTGTATTAAATTCATTCCGTACCTAGTGATAATTTCTTAGCGTGTAAGTGGACCTTTCATTTGATCATTGTAGGATTAAGAATTGATAATGTAAGCTTCTGTGATTTATACATGGAAGGTGCAAAGCTGGCCTCTTGTCTGTCAGATTTGGCCTTACATGGACATACATGTCCGAGGCCAACTCAGAAAGATACATCCGTTGGGTATTCACGATGAATTGTTCAAATCCGACAAGGAACCGTCAGTTAATTCGGACAATGTGCCTAATTCATCAAGGCACGCATACGGAGGGCAACGTGCATTTGGTATTAAAGGCACGGATATTGGCTTTGAGCACCCCCAAATTCTTTAAGGCACGGATCTCAAGATACGTACATGGTTAAATACAGGTGCTGGTCTGATGTGCTCTACTACAGAAGACATGGCGGGGGGTACGGCTAATACCCACATGGAATATAAATTCACCCAACAATGCACAGAAAAAAAAATATCTATCTATATCTATCTATGTATATATCTATATATAGAGGGGAGGGGATAGCCACCTAATACTGCAGTATGTTATAACACCATACTCCAAACCAAAATTGTAAGCTGATATGCGTACCAGAGAATAATATTTATATAGGCATATCAAGTGGTCAATCCCTCAGATGTGTTTGGAGTTCTTGGCGAAGTCTTGTTATCTCAGAGGAAATAAAAGATACCGATCATAGTGCAGCATCAGTGACTTGAGTCCCAACTCCACACCATATGAACCACAAGTGTTTGTGTGTACCAAATAAAAAACAAAACTCGCTTACCTGTATCTCTCAAGGGCAAATCACACATTCTTGTTGTTCTGTACCCATTTCTTGTAGCTAATAACAGAAATAATATATATATATATATATATATATATATATATATATATATATATATATATATATATAAATTGCCCTCTGTTAATAATAAAGGCATTAATTAGCAAACAGTAAACTGAAAAAATAGGCAACATATCTGCTTTTTCAAACCCGCAGTTTAGTAAATATACCCCCTGGTATATTAAGTGCGGCTTATTGGTAGAGAGAAGAATCATAGCAATAGATGTATAAAACATTTATTTTTAAGAGGAACTTAACCCAAACCATGTAATGATTTTAAAGACAATAAGTATCTAAATAAATGAACAATCTTGGTGACAAATAGTCTACTTTATGGGGTCCCTGTTGATTGCTAGTGATCTTATTTTCAAAAGAAGTATGTGATTAATTATTGATACAATGTGATATTGAAAGATACAATTGAAAAAAAAAAAAAGAAATCCAAAAAACAAAAAGCGATTTCTAAATTGTTTCTATTTCAACACAGAGGAATCAGAATCAGCGACAGAGTAAAATAACACAGTGGGACTGATAGATGGAGCCGCAGCAGGGCCGTCGTGCCGCCTAAATAAACAGTGGAGCTTTTGTTACAATTTGCTATTCCTCTGCATTGTTACACACTTGCTCCTAAGAGCATCTACAGTTTACTTTCAAAGATACAGTACTTGGATTATAAGAGATGGAGCTCAGTCCATTATAAGCTGTGGTATCGAGCTCAGACTAACTCTCTTACCCAGTTGGAACTGACGCACTCATATAACTTCAATATATTGAGAACATAATAGGACATCTATAATTGGATAACACTCTTCAGAGAAGTGCTTTTAATGTTTTAGCTTATTTGAAATAGTAATTGTTTTATGTATATACTGTTTATTATTTATTCAAATAATATTCTCCTACCCAAGCAGACTTATCCTTTTTTAATTTGATATACATGAATGAGTGATGACTGTTTAATAATACATTTTGGCTCAGATTAAGGGAATATCAGCCCCCTGGAGTCAGCAGCCTGATGCCTATCAATCTCATAATTGTAGTCTAAACATCTAAGAACTGTGTTCTATACAGTGCTTTTAGCTGTGTTTTTTTATTAATTTATTTGAAAAATATTGTGTGCCGGTCACATTTACAGCCAGATACAAGTGATGTAACTGCACTTTTATTTTTTGTTTTTTTGCATGCAGAAAAAATCCTGGCAGCTTTTGCATTTAGCTCCCAAATACTAGACAGCTTTATTTTTACACTGCACTTTAGAGTTCAGCTCCACATCCACGTATTTTAAATTTGCCAAGGTGCAAATTTGCTCCTATTTTTTGTTGCTCTTAACTCTAAATGAACAGATGTTAAGAGTCTGATGCTGATTTAAACTTATTTCAGTTTTTGTACTGTAAATTCTGACAATTTGCACTGCCCGCGCCAAAATAGAGAGTACTCGGGCACTCGCTAGAGGACAGGAGCAATAACACGCTGATGAGAATGACACTGCCAGCACCGGCTCGCCGCTTCTGATTTATTTCACTTCTGTAGCTGATCGGGGCTTTCTTCATTGATCGTGAATATATTGAAGGATTTTGTGGGCGTGTTTTCAAAAGCAATTTTTTGCTACTTTCATTTCTGAGAAGAAATATTGTATCTGCTGTATTATACCAAGCTGGACTGTGATTGTGTTTTTCACTATCAAAGCAGCTTCTTGTGCTTATGACCTGGTAGTGTGTATGTGGGTATATCTGTGCCTGACGCATATGCTGCGGGTGCAGAGCTGGGCGCATCTTGAGATGCCTCCGACTAAGCATATGAGCGTAAGTCATTCTTGCCCACTCTCCTTGAATGTCGGAAAGGCTCTCGGATTCCGGGTAGGTCTCCCATACTCCCACATTCTGCCCACGTCCTAGTGAGGTGAGTAGGATGGGATCTCCCATAATGCGATTTGTGGTGATATGATCCATGACGCGTTTCGCCGCATCCCTCTCCATCCGTCCTTACACTTTACCTCCCCTCTGGGATATCCCAGAGGGAAAGAGTAAAAAATTGTTACGTATGATGTAAATACGCGATTTTTACAGAGATCTTTTTAGGGTAAATTCAACATCTCAGTATCTGGACTGAAATGCGTAAGTATAAAAGTTATAAATTCTACAGTAGCAGTAAAGCAGCTTAGTTTCCCCCTTTGTATGAGTTCATTACTATTTTTCAACAACGTTTCCACTTCTTTTATTAAAATTCAAAAACAATAACAAATAAAATACCCCATACAGGTCAGTTTGGTCCTTGACGTCAGCTATACCATTATTTGGGTCCTTTAATTTGATCAAAGGAAATATATTATTCTAACACATTTCATTTTATCAGTGAAATCAAGCAGCTCAACTCCACACATCTTCTTTTCAAGTCGTTTCACTCTTTTACTTCTACTCTTGATCCTTAAATTTAGCCAACTAAACTAATGAAGTCTGTTACAAAAGGTAAAAGCTTGTACACATTGTTGTCTAAACATTAGATTGCAAGCTTTGTGAAGTATGATTCTGTCAGGCATTTGTATTAGTTTGAATATCTCAGAATCTGTCATTTTTATTTCTTTTCAAGTGCTCCGACAAATGTCTGCTTGTGACATAAATAATTAATTGCATTAATAATAATAAAAAAAAAAACTTGCTTTTCCGCTGCTTTTTAGCCAGTTGTCAAAAGTGTCCTTTTATCGTTTTCTTGGCTTGTCAACAAAGGTTCTTTCAGACTTGCCACATTTTCATACAAACTAATATATTCCAAATGTCAATTACACAGAATAACTGGCCTTGTGTCTACAGACATTAATGCAACGTAAAACACTTCTGGGAATATTTGGCTGATGTTTTCTGATGGAATCAATAATCCTTAATTGAAATAAATGTCACAATTTTGTTTATTTTGTCAGTCACGCCATATACACATTATATACAACCTTATAAACTAGTCAGTTTTTTGCAGAATGGAGTTATAGAAATGATCTGGGTGTCTGGGGAAGCAAACTCAATGCAATTCTCTTTATCAGATGTTTTTTATTTGTTTCAGGAAAACATATTTGGGTCTATAAAAAGCAATTAAAGAAATATTACTCTAAAAAGAGAACTTTATCAAGATCTCCCATTCATGTAAAAGTCGCATGTTATAGGGCATTAGATGTCCGAGTCTTTTGGTTTGTAGATGAAGGATTGAAAAGGGGGTATTCAAAAGCAGCAAATTAAATGTTTATATTACTTTGCTGTTAAGTAGGACCACAGATAATACTGATGATTATGGTCCTGATTCAGAGTTGGAAACAAAGAGCCTGATTCATTAAGGTAAGTAAAGCAAAAAAAATTGAGTAACTTTGCACCTTGGCAAAACCATATTGCATTGGAGGGGGGTAAATTTAAAATGTGAGAACAGATTTATAGCTGGGGTAGGGCATGTTCTAGATCAACTTTTAAATGCCAGTGTAAAAATAAAGCTATCAAGTATTTCTGCCCTACAGGATAAAACAGACAGTATTTAACTTATGTGCAAAATAATAAACTAATTTGCACCCCTTGCATTGCAACATGGTTTTGCCAAGGTTCAAAATTACTAATTTGATTGCTTTGCTTTCCTTAATGAATCAGGTCCAATGTGTAATTTAAAAAAAAACGCATGTGAAACGGGTATACACACGTCCGTCTGCAACAAGAAGATGCGAAGAAGGATGTGACGATACGTCTGTTGATTAATTTTTACTTAACTTTCCTTAATGAATCAGGCCCTAGGTCCGCTCTGCTCTAACAGACAATACACAGCAGGATACGTCCAATACATTTGTGGAATATAAAGTCACAAGAGAACGCACAGAAACAAAAGCTATACAATTAATGTTACACTTTAATAATATATTCATTAATGAGAAAATATTAAACAGAAAAAAAGTTTTTGCTTTTTTTCCATGAAATACATTTATTAGGATGTTATGAATGTCTGCTGTGCATAAAATACAGTTTTACAGTTGCTCCTGATACAAACACATGTCCTAGCATTTCTTATTCCTTAGGCTGAAACATTTAGAAGTTGGTAAAAAATAAAAACATACCGCTATCTTTAGATTCTCATCACTACATCAGGCAAAATGTACTTACTTGTAACTGAGGTTTTAAATCTTGGCTGTCGTAGATTGTAAATATAAAAATATGTTGTCATATATGATGGTCAGTAATTATGGTTTACCTGCAAACACATGTCATGTCATTGTCTGCTGATACCTGTCTGATACCTAGAAACTTCAATGGTTACTTGCTTAAAAAAAGACTATTTCAGTTTGTTTGGGGAATTTTTGCATTTATTACATTTGCTTTTTAAATGTACTCTGTAATATCTCGAACATAAATCAATGTTTGTAAAAAAAAAATATTTGCATTTCTGCAATAATCAGTTGAAGTCTAATGTACAGTATCCTGAATGTAATAAACAGAAGACTTGGAGTCACAGTTATCCTAAGTTGTATATTGGGCTACATTAGTCCAAAAATGGGATAACATATGATATTTTATATGTGACTTTGATAAGAGACTGTCAACATCGTGTAGACTTGCATAGTGTAAAATCTGAATGTCCCTGCAGAGCGTGCCCACGAAAAAGACTTGTGCTTGAGTCTGTCGCGTCTACCGTATACGACTCCTTACGTTTAAAGAGGCAGAACAAGTGTTGGAACAACACGTGCAAGTATAGGCAGAAGAGTTTGTATGTTCTCCCCGTGTTTGCGTGGGTTTCCTCCGGGAGCTCCACTTTCCTCCCAAGCTCAAAAAAACATACTAGCAGGTTAATTGGCTGCTATTAAAATTGCCCTTAGTCTCTTTTGGTCTGTGTGTGTGTTAAGGGATTTGGATTGTAAGCTCCAATGGGGCAGGGGCTGATTTGAAGGAGTTCTCTGTAGAGAGCTGTGGAATTAGTGGCGCTATATAAATAAATAGATGATGATGATGATGATAAGTTAAGATGCACCCGACTATGAACATACTGGGTCTGACTCATTAAAAAGCATAACTGGTGATATGTTGCGTATTTTGCGCACAATTACTCGGCGCATACCCAGAACCAGACCATACGCCAAAGAATGCGGTATAATCCAATTAATCTTCGAGCACGAAGGACCCTTACTGCAGCCTACAATTTCATGGCTGGAACGGGGGGAGGAAGGGTCGGATACACGTAGTGAATGTACAGAAAGGGCGTGCTAAACTCGAGCGCACGCAGCAGCATCTGATTCAAGTTTTGGGCATCTCTCAGGTACCATCAATCCCCTTGCATACAATATACTACACTAACAACACCCTAAGCCAGGGTCAGACTGGCTCACCGAGGCACCAGGTTAATTCTCATGGACCCTACAGTCTGAAGGCCCTGCCCTCAACTCTATACTCCAAACCCTGTACTGAAGTTGCTAAATCTGTGATGGGCAAAAGGCAGCCTGGCAAGCCTTCACCTGCAACCATCACCCATCATGTACCCCCATTCTGGCTTATTATCAGCTTTGTTATAAAGCAAAGAAAAAGAATGGGAGAAGCTGGCTCCCGCGCAATACTGTAAGGTGTAAGCGTAATGGAGGGCACGTGGGGCAAATGCGGAGGTCTTGGCGGCATTTGAGTGGCACGTAGGGGAATCTTGTGGCAAGTGGATGGTTTGAGTGGCACGTGATGGAATTTTGGAGCAATTGGGAGGCTGGTGGGTACATTTTGGGATGAGTGATGTGGGGCGGTCAAAGTTTTTTAAATACTTGAAATTAAGAGTAATATGTGGTCCTTTTGGAAGCTGGATGGCTGCACATGTGGCCTATGAAGTATATTAGTATACCCACCAATTGCCTAATTTCTGCTTGCCCTTTACGTAAATTACACCCCCCTTACTGCTGGCCATGCCTCTCTGGTAGTTAAGCACACCTCCTCTGATTGCTGCCCAAGCCCCTCAGTGGGCCTCTACCATTGAATTCCCTGGTGAGCCCTCCATGCCCCAGTCTGACTCTGCCTTAAACCATACTCCCTACACACATTAAAGCACAGTCCCTATCCTGCCCTACACACACTATAGCACAGTCCCTATCCTGCCCTACACACATTAAAGTACAGCCCCTATCCTGCCTTACACACATTAAAGCACAGTCCCTATCCTGCCCTATACACATTAAAGCACAATCCCTATCCTGCCTACACACATTTAAGCACAGTCCCTATCCTGCCCTATACACATTAAAGCACAGCCCTTATCCTGCCTTACACACATTATAGCACAGTCATTATCCTGCCTTACACACATTAAAGCACAGTCCCTAACCTGCCCTACACACATTATAGCACAGTCACTATCCTGTCCTACACACATTAAAGCACAGTCCCTATCCTGCACTACACACATTATAGCACAGTCCCTATCCTGCCCTACACACATTATAGCACAGTCCCTACCCTGCATCAATACGCATGCACACAGCAAAACAGAGTCCCTACACTGCATCAGGCACCCGATATACACTGCAGCCTGCAGTTTGTGGCATGCCTCATATTGTATGTTTCTCAAGTAGCCAAGACCAGTGTGTTGGGTGCGGTCAGGGCCGGATTAGCCATAGGGCTAACTGGGCTACAGCCCAGGGGCCTATGGCATCCAGCAGGCCCTTGAAAGTGCTCAGCAGCAGTATTGATCGGTCGGGCCAGCTGTGAGACGCAGCGCGTCACTACACAGATCATTCATCCACCTGTATGACATGGACCAGCCAGCTGTGAGACGCAGAGCGTCACTACACAGATCATTCATCCACCTGTATGACATGGACCAGCCAGCTGTGAGACGTACAGCGTCACTACACTGATCATTCATCCACCTGTATGACATGGACCAGCCAGCTGTGAGACGCAGAGCGTCACTACACAGATCATTCATCCACCTGTATGACATGTACCGGCCAGCTGTGAGACGTACAGCGTCACTACACAGATCATTCATCCACCTGTATGACATGTACCGGCCAGCTGTGAGACGCAGAGCGTCACTACACAGATCATTCATCCACCTGTATGACATGGACCAGCCAGCTGTGAGACGCAGAGCGTCACTACACAGATCATTCATCCACCTGTATGACATGGACCAGCCAGCTGTGAGACGCAGAGCGTCACTACACAGATCATTCATCCACCTGTATGACATGTACCGGCCAGCTGTGAGACGCAGAGCGTCACTACACAGATCATTCATCCACCTGTATGACATGGACCAGCCAGCTGTGAGACGCAGAGCGTCACTACACAGATCATTCATCCACCTGTATGACATGGACCAGCCAGCTGTGAGACGCAGAGCGTCACTACACAGATCATTCATCCACCTGTATGACATGTACCGGCCAGCTGTGAGACGCAGAGCGTCACTACACAGATCATTCATCCACCTGTATGACATGGACCAGCCAGCTGTGAGACGCAGAGCGTCACTACACAGATCATTCATCCACCTGTATGACATGGACCAGCCAGCTGTGAGACGTACAGCGTCACTACACTGATCATTCATCCACCTGTATGACATGGACCAGCCAGCTGTGAGACGCAGAGCGTCACTACACAGATCATTCATCCACCTGTATGACATGTACCGGCCAGCTGTGAGACGTACAGCGTCACTACACAGATCATTCATCCACCTGTATGACATGTACCGGCCAGCTGTGAGACGCAGAGCGTCACTACACAGATCATTCATCCACCTGTATGACATGGACCAGCCAGCTGTGAGACGCAGAGCGTCACTACACAGATCATTCATCCACCTGTATGACATGGACCAGCCAGCTGTGAGACGCAGAGCGTCACTACACAGATCATTCATCCACCTGTATGACATGTACCGGCCAGCTGTGAGACGCAGAGCGTCACTACACAGATCATTCATCCACCTGTATGACATGGACCAGCCAGCTGTGAGACGCAGAGCGTCACTACACAGATCATTCATCCACCTGTATGACATGTACCGGCCAGCTGTGAGACGCAGAGCGTCACTACACAGATCATTCATCCACCTGTATGACATGGACCAGCCAGCTGTGAGACGCAGAGCGTCACTACACAGATCATTCATCCACCTGTATGACACAGAATGCTGGGAGTGAAAGAACACAGAGATTTGGGATACAGAATCTAATGCTTATCAGACCTGCTTCCTTCACCCTCGCGCCATTGTGTTTCCAATGTCAATGTGTTGAGCGGTGTTAAACTATTAATTTTCTTTTCTTCTCCTTGAGGTCTAAATGTTTTTCTTTTTTATCTTTCAGGGCACTATTCACATTTCAAAAGCAATTTTATTTGCACAAAACATCCCACTGTTCTGAAATAATTCTCAGCAGTCCAACAATAAGTAAAGAATTTTTCAAGTAAGCATCGATTTTCCTGTGAAAATAAATATAAGACTATAAGATGGGAACATTTTCCCAAAACACCTTTCCCCCCTGAAAGTGTTGGCACTGGAATAAGAAAGTTATTTCAATTTACTTTTTATATACAATGATGTAATCCAGAGACGTTTGGAATACTGTACACATGTTAGTGGGTGACATGTAATTCACATGTATGATACATTAATCATGCTTGTTAGGCAGCTAATTATTATACAACAATGAAGCCTGTAGGTACCTCACAGCAATCCACATTTTCATTGGCGGAGAGGCGGCATTCATTTCTAGGTGCATGGACTCAGATAATTTGGTGTTCCTGTCTGGCATCTGGGGTGTAGTTCATTTTTGTTTTCCCTGAATATTTGTGGTTATGCATGTTTGTTAAATAGCTGTCCGTATTCACAGGTAGTGGACAGAAAATGAAACACTTGGGTACTAGCATCATCATCATTTATATAGCACCACTAATTTCACAACACTGTACAGAGAACTCACTCACATCTGTCCCTGCCCCATTAGAGCTTACAATCTAAATCCCCTAACATACACACACACAGTCTGAGAGACTAGGTTTAATTTGATAGCAGCCATTTAACTTACCAGCATGTTTTTGGTGTGTGGGAGGAAACCGGAGCACCCGGAGGAAACCCACGCAAACACGGGGAGAACATACAAACTCCTCCTAAGGCTTTGATCGGGAATTGAACTCATGACCCCAGTGCTGTGAGGCAGAAGTGCCAACCGCTAAGCCATCGTGCTGCCCAAGCATACTGAAAGTCAGCGGGCTCTTACATTAAGACATCCAGGCTTGTTCAGGGTCATATATTAAGACCCTGGTTTGCTATAATTAAGGACAGCATGGCTGCAAGGGGAGAACTCAGTTTCTTTGAACAAGAAGTGACTTTTTGGTTTGGCAGAAGAATCAGTTCCCAAGACAGCTCAACTTGCTGGTGTTTCAATGGTGTGTAAAGTTATGTCAGCATGGAACGAGGAGGAAAGAGCCACATGAACCAAAGGGCAACAGTGGGCATGATCGTATACTAGTAGAGGTAAATATATTAAGGTCTGTGTCACAACCATGAGGATGAAGATGGTGACACCTAACAGCAGTTGGCGCTACTGAGTACTGAAGCGCGGAGTCTAACACGCCTCTGGTTTTCACCAGGGATCCCCGCAAGGAAGTATGGACTCCGCTGCAAGAGACGTGCAGGTCGCAGCCCTCAGTATCAGTTAGATGGAGAGGTAAACGGGGAGGCAGCGGTAATGGTGCAGCAGAATACAGATGGAGGCCTGGATGCAGCAATGCACACACGAAGGATAGTCAGCAGAACCAGGTGAAAACCAGAGAGACAGTCACAGCCAAGATCAGAATCAGGAGAATGGTCAGGAAGCCGAGTCAGAACCAGGAAATCACTGTAAGACAGAATCAGGAGCCAAAGGAGAAGTCAGGAACAAGCCGAGGTCAGAATCCAAATGAGCAACAGAAAACAGGATCAAATGCTGGAGCAAGGCAAAAGACCAAATACTCTGGCACCCTAATGGTGTCAGAGTGATCTTTAAATAGAGGGAAGTACTCCTTGATTGGTGCTGCAGTGTCGGCGGTAAAAGCACAACCAAGTACTAAACAGGGAAACAGTGTCTCTTGTCGCTATGCGACAGTATGCGATGCTTAGTGCATGCATGGGTATCAGGAGCGGAGAAAGTCTTGTCGCTATGCAACGGAATGCGATGCTCTGCGCATGAGTGTGAATCAGGAGCGGAGAATGACCCATCGCTATGCAGCAGGATGTGGGCGTCCCAAGGGAGCAGGTGTCCATCTAGAAGTAGAAGCAGGACGGAGCCTGACAATCCGATTTCTGCAAATCGTCAATATTCAACGACTTTGCAGGCGCATATTTAATAGGCAATGTGTTTAAAGGCAAAACTTACCTTTAAACACATTGCCTTTTCAAATTTTGGCTGCAATGTCGCTGAAATAGGTGATTTGCAGAAATCGGACCTTAATACGTTTACCCCAAGGAGTGTGAGATTTGTACAGTAATTCAAAGTGCAGACAAAACAGGAGATCAATTGACTGCAAATTTCAACCAGTGGTACGAGCAGCCAGTTTCATCGGGCTTCAGTGCATATAACTCTCAACACACCTGGCAGTGCACTTCAGTTCAGTGGTGCAAAGAGCACAGGTAATGGGCTACCGAGAAGTGAGGAAGGTGATATGGTCATATTAATTATTCTTCACCAAGTTCTCAGAAAACAGTACTGCACGTGTGGCACTAACCTAAACAAGTCTACAGCAATAAGTGCTTGTTTCCAAAAGTAAAGGGCCGTGGGGTGCTCTAATGGTGAATGAGCATGCGTTCCTGGCAATGTCTGGGTTCAGTCGTTGTCTGAGAAAGTAGAGTCAATGCTAACTGCTACTTAATGATGCCAAGGGGTCATTTTCCCCCCATTTGCAGCATTTCATTAATGACGGGAGAAGTTTCTTCCAGGATGGCAATGACCCCATCCATAGTGCATGTGAGGTCACAGAATGGTTTGTTGAGCATGACACTAATAATACTAGTAATATATTAGTCACCAGATCTGAACCAAATCGAGCATTTATTTTGGAACAACGCCTGAGATATTTTTCACCCCCACCGCCCAGGCATCAGTTGAGTGTTCTCTTGTTGGCAAGTGGTGGTACATCCCTCCTGCCCATTTCCTTCATTGATAGACACAATGCCACATTGCATATAGGCCATACAGCGAACACAACTTTACCTGACCTTATATAGTCACTATACGTGCATAGATGACCTATTAAAATTAGCAGAGATGCAGTTAAAAGTAGAAAAAAAGATCTCTAAATTGTTTTCATTTTAAAAAAAATTCAACAACGCAAACATACTATTTAACACGCAGACACGCCACGTCAAAATATATCCACTTCATATTTGTTCACTTTTAAATGGCTGCTATTGCAATACAATATTTTTTTTCCACTATCCATGCTCTACAATGCCCAAACAGATGTAAATAATTAAGAAAATAGATTTCAGACATATTAATCTCTTACGCTCTTATCATCCTATTCCGCCAGGAACGCCAGAGACATTTAATGGGAAGGCCATTGTTTCTTTCTAATGTAGTGGCCATGAAAATACAAATGCCATCTTGTACTTAATGTGGAAATACAGAATAAGGAAGATGGCTACTAATTAATTCTTTCATCCGCTCCATTGCACAGCTTGCCCCCAATTATGCTAATCTATTCTAGGAAGTGTGTGATAAGTACGACAGCTATAGAAATTGCAAAGTGTGTGTCTAGAGTCAGCGGCATTATCCTTAGCATAAAAAGGACATTAGCCAATCAGTGCTCACCTAACACCGTTATATTTTGTCAGTTTTAGTGCAGAGTGCAGGCGATTATTTATTTCAGCACTTAATCTCAGAACTGTTTTAGTGAGAGTTTAATTTGAGTAATATGTTTGTTTGCTTGTTTTTAATGTTAGAAGTTGAAGACATGTAAGTGTGAAGATAAATATACAAAAAATAAATAATGTAATATCTACATATACATTAAATGTATTAGATTAAACATAAATTAACTTAATGACATTGATGATGGAAACACCTAGAAGTAAAGGCTGCTTATATATTTACACTTTGGTTATGAATTTAGAATGAATGTAAAATATTCCTTGTAGTCCATGGGTAAACAAAGTTTGACCGGCTGTTAGGAAACTACAAATCCCAGCAGGATCTGACTTCATCTCTTTTACTCATAATGCCTAAAACTTGCAAAGTAACAATGTAACAATGTACAATGTGTTGGACGTCTCTTATTCATTGACTAAACATCTTCATAGATTTTCTAAGGCTTCTCTAAAACTAACATTAAATGAAGGAATGCCATGGCAGAAAATAGAATGCTTTGTATGTGTCGTTAGTATCTAGCTAATTGCATGCTGGTGTCCTTCAGTAGCTGCATTATTATTATTATTATTATTATTATTATTATTATTATTACTATTAATGTTGTTTTTATAATTATCTAGATCGCAAATATTAATAACTAAGACTGAGGAAGCTAGAGAATCAGATACCAAAGCCAAATTAGAAAGCTTAAATATTGTTGATCTTAGTTCATTGATCATATTATTTATACATTGATTCCCTGACATTATTATAGGTATCAGAACTAAGTTGTTGTTTTGTGACTAATTCTTATGTCGTATTATTTCTTTGAATATCGCATTGCATTACAGAGCAAAGCTTTACATTATAGAGCCTGATTTATTGAGGAACGTAAATGCTGATATGTGCCATATTTTGTGTATAGTAGACATTAATAACATCCTAATAAATACATTTTTTTGGGAGTGCTTTGTCATTAATGACATCCGCTCCTAGCTGAATACGGACACACCTATGCCCGGTTTACTTGCATTTGAAGAAAAAAAAGCACAATACATTCATTTTTCGTGCCTCAATGAATCAGACCCTGAACAATCAAATTCAGTTTTTGAAAAATTATTGAGATTAGAAAGACCAAAACAAAGTTTTTGATTTAATATGTCTGAAGAAAATGGGATATTATTGTGATATTTACAAATCTAAGTGTTTCTATTTTATTATTTGTGATTTTATAAGAGCAGCAGAAATCTAGTTGAGAGCACTCAATACTTTTTGTATACTAAGTGGTTCTATAATTAATAAAAAGGAAGTTTGAATTACTGAGAAATAACGGCTTGAAATTATATTTTATTGCTTTTTATTTGATTATCATATAGTGTAATACAGAACATATTAATCTTTGCATTTATTGCCTCTGTATAGAATTACCAAATTATAATCACAGCTTAACAAATTCGTTAAATAGGTGCAAAATGAAAGCTATGATCTTGTTGTATGACCTTGTCAAAAAGATAGTGTCATAAGCTGGTGTTTGATTAAATGATGATCCTTTTCCTGCTAATTGTTGTTCTTGTTCATCAATCTCATCTTACTTTTGCTACAATTATTACCTGCGTGTGTCGTGTGTTAGTAAGCCGTCAGGAAGTGTTGTGTATTCAGTGAGAGCTGTGTGTCAGTAAATACGATAAAGACATATAGCGCCTCATGTAGATGTTATTTCCCTCTAAATTAATTTAAAAAAGGCATATTGTACATAGTATGCTGCTGGACGCACCTCAGTTAGTCATCCTCATCATCAGTTTTTGATGTACGTCAAGGGTAAAGCAACAGATACGCTTCAATATAATAATAATAATAATAATAATAAAAAAAAAAAATTCAGATACGCTTAAATGATAGCTAGAATCTGATTGGTTTTTCAAACCCGCCAGACAAATCTCAGCTTGATTCATTTACCCCCTGGTTTTAAAGTCAATTTGCGTCAATTTGGCTTAGTGTAGAAAACACATTTGCAGTCTCCACCAAAATACTATAATACTATAATACTTTAATATATTCTGTTCATCTAAGGTGAACTTTCCTTTATGATCAACAGTGATTCAATAAACATACAGTGAAAATGAGTAATAACAGCTACGTTTAACGAGAACGAAGACAACAGTAACTGTCTGTCTACTCACAACTTTATGTAACTGTATAAGGTGTTTTACGGATTAAAGCTGCTATGTTAAAAGAGATTTAACACATGAAAAAGTTAAAACATGTTGTTCCATTTATTTTAATTTAATTTTATACTCCGATGTCTCGTCAATGCGTCATTTGCTATAAAATTAAATACTTTATTAGTACATCAAACTTTGACTGATCTAAAAATAAATTGAATCTAGTTTGGTGTTATTTTTTGCACCAGAGCCCCACCATTTTTTGGGCTAGCACTCACTCATTTCTTGCTAGGTATAGGTATAAACTTCATATTGCGACCACAGAAAAAGAGTCATCTTATGATACTTAAATGAGGTCCAAGATGTGGAGATTTACAAGAGTGTTCTTTACTTAGCGGAGATACTCAGAGCTTTTTGCTCCCAATAAGGGTTTTGAGCTTTACAGGTGCTTGGAGGTGGTAGACACAGGTACTAGGCAAAGCAACACCATTTCCACCATTCAGGAGCACTAGAGATAAGCGAAGTTTCAGTGAAATGTCACACAAGTCAATCATTTTGCAAGAGAACAGGCCATTATTTGTCGGTGCAAAGTTCTGGTTCTGATTTTTCTTCTCTATTCCATGGATACCATCCCGCACTGTACTAGTATATTTCGCAGAATTTATAGTTCAGAAATACTCCTGTCTGATGTAGTTGGGGGTTTAATAATGGAGCAGTCCAGGTAGAAAAAAAATGATAACGAAAATTCTGCATAAGAATCTTGCAAAATTCTGAAGCCAAGTGTGAAATGAGGTGGATTATCCACAGAACAGTTTTTGGCAGTTTTGTTCATCTCTAAATGCACATTTCCATCTGGACAAACAAAAGGTCGTTCTCAGCATGTTTTATTGGGACAGTTTCCTAAAGTGGAAGGGGAGTGGGCACCCACATGAACTTAATATTTTGTTCATTGAAACATAATTTAGTTTATTTATGTCCTGTTTAGGTGATAACACCAAAGAACTCAGACTGGGATCTCATGAGATTTAATTATCTGGTAAGACCCGGTATTTTCACTGTAACAAGGGCAACTGGGAAAACTTAATGAGAGAGCAATAGGAGCAGCACGGTGGCTAAGTGGTTAGCTCTTCTGCCTCACTGCACTAAGGTCATGAGTTAAATTCCTGACCATGGAAGAAGGAAGAAATCACCAGGCAGGTGATGAAACGCGTCAGGTGTCCAGGATACTTCACTGAGCCGTTGGATCATACTACTCCTTGACCCTGTTACCATTCAGTAATCCCTGGAGCGTGCTCCTTTCCAGTCCTATGATGGACACCATTGTTACCAGCCTAAACGCCGCGAGTGCTTCAGCCGCTATTGATACCATCTATTTGAAACAGCTATTCTAGCTACGGCTTCACCGCGGGTTTCATGAAGTTTTACCATGTTATGAGGCTTATGCGCTCACAGAGCGGAGCACGGGACTGAGTTGCGGATCAGGTCTGTATAGCGCTAACTGCTGTGGCAGTAAGTGACAATTATCTGCCTCACAGAGTGTTTTTACCATCAGTACGGACGGCACCCATACACCTCCGGGAGAATGTGTAAGATACTGAAGTGATGTTTGTTGCAATAACGATATTATTCACCTTCATATCTTCAGTGTGGCTACACGTCTACCATTCAGTTTTGCTCCACTTCGTGTTTTCACACCGGGTCATTGGACATTGACTTATATTTTTTTATTGCGAGACTTTCAGTTTGTCACTGACTATTGAGTGACCAATCGGATGGTTTACGATTTGTATCTTTACATGTTTATTGACACATCTGATTTCCATATGTTTAGTCCTTAATCCACTGGCCAGTAATGATTTTATATTCTATGGCATGTTTTTAATATTAAAGTGTTTATTTTCACTTCACGGATCTACTGGTGCCTTGATTGTGTATATCAGTATATTGCGCTGTTGTTTGTCCAGTTGTTACTCCTTGTTTGATATCTCATTGATCTTTACAGCTGCAGATACTTTTCTACACTCAATCTCCATTCTCTATCATCTCTCCTTGCGCCAGGTTTTTTGTTTCAATTCCTGACCATGGCCTTAAATGTGTGGAGTTTGTATGTTCTCCCTGTGTTTGCGTGGGTTTCCTCCAGGTGCTTCGGTTTCTTCCCACACTCAAAAAACATACTAGTAGGTTAATTGGCTGCTATCAAATTGACCCTAGTGTCTCTCTCTCTCTCTCTGTGTGTTAGAGAATTTGGACTGTAAGCTCTTATGGGGCGGAGACTGATGTGAGTTCTCTGTACAGTGCTGCGGAATTAGTAGCACTATATAAATAGCTGATGAGGATGTATGTTTCTGGGCTGTGATGATGATGATTAGTTGATGGCGTTTGGAAATATAAATGGTGTGTTTTATTGTATCTGAGAGGTAGAAAAATAGGCGATGGCTATTGGGACATGTGATTCTAAAAAACATACCCTAAAAAACTTTCAACTTTCGAAAAGCTACATTTGCATTGTTATTATGGCTAGACTTTTGTATTGACTCATATAAACACCCACATTTACCACCACATTTGTAGAGCACAGTTTTGTGGTTGACCTACAGAAATTTGGTCATACATAACCCCCCTCCCTTCCCCCCCCAAAAAAAAAAAATCCTTCTAATTATCTTTTATATCTGTGTATTAAATGGGGATGACTATACTTCCTTGATGGAATGAAAATGATGGTAATATAATGTGCAATAGATTGATTCTCCTATTACAGGAGATGTGATGTGAGTTTGTGTCTCATGTCAAAATGTTTGGTGGATAAATTGCATTGCTCGGATATACAGTTAGCTGTAATTTAATTTGGTGTCGTGCACATAAAGGTTAGTGTCATATGTCTCTTAGCACAACCAGTTGGTGCCTTTAAACCAATGAAATGTAGTCATAATTGGCAATTAGTAATAACATTTTTCCACCAAGTATAATCTATTTAGTTACTGAACTTCTGTCACAAGAGTTCTCGAATACTCTACAAATGCCACATATGACTTTTCTCCCTGGAAAACCCTCCTAGGCTTTTTGATTCGCCTAATTAGAAGAGATTATTAGAAGCAACTGTGTACTAACTGCCTAGGAATATAGAACAGGAAGAAAGAAAATACAATTATTGGATGCTGGGGGAGTGTGACGTAATTTAGCCCATAATGTGACAGAGTACCCCATTTTTCTTTTCCACAAGTGCAAAAGATGGTATAATAAAGAAAGAAAGAAACAAATAATTAGCTGTAGAAAATTAAATATGAATAAAAATTTGGTAACAAATCTCCGGTCATCCCAATAATTTTTATAACAGTCTCTTTACCCAAACACAGGGAAGAGGGAAAAGGTAAATATTTGTTTTCATTTAACAAAATCTATTTTTATCATATGCAGGTTGGGTGCATGTCAGTCATCTCACCCAATGGGTAAAATTGTCTAGGTTGGCAATGCCTCAATTATACAAATACCACCGAAATACACATGAAGCCCTAGCCATTGGCTGGTATCATCCTCTCATCTTAAGTACTTGCCCCGATCTGACGTCACTGTGTTTTTTTCCTGAACTGAAACTCAGAGGCCTTGCAATGCCTTTCTCACATCTTGGGCTTTCCGATCTGGGGGTAAATGTATCAAGCTGAGAGTTTTCCAGCGGGTTGGAAAAGTGTAGACATTGCCTATAGCAACCAATCAGATTCTAGCTGTCATTTTTTAGAATATACTAAAATAAATGATAACTAGAATCTGATTGGTTTTCCAAACCCTTCGAAAAACTCTCAGCTTGATACATTTACCCCCTGTTCTCAATAGCGCAGATGTCTGGGTCTCTTCTGAGCATGGGTGGTCTGTAAGAAGGGGTGACAGAGTATTGCCAGGCAACCCTCAGCTCCGGGCCTCGTAGCCACACCTCTTGCAACCCCTATTGGTACGCACCTGTTCTTAAACAAGAAGCACTGCCAGGGACCATGTGATCCAGAAGATAATAATCTGCACTCAACACCATGTATTCAAAGTCAGTAACATCAAACTTATCTAGTGGGGTCCTTAGATCATTCAAGTTGGTGACAGGTGAAGATACAGTGGTACTTCATTAAGTAACAATGTATGGCAATGAAATAGCAATAGTCTTTACCAGGCAATGTTCACTTTACCAGATGGGTAACACCAGTCCCATTATAGTAACAATATAGCCAAAACCCAGATAACAATCCTTTGCTCCCAAGACCTACTTTTACTATCAAGATATATTTGGATAAAAATTTTTACCCTGTGAGGGACTCACACTTTGATTGAACCTATTCAATTGCTATCAGGATTTGCAGAACCTCCTGTGGTTTCTATATACTGTGCAAAATATAGCCAGGCTGCTGACTACATAATAGAATGTTGACCAAGGCCTGGCTGAATAATTTTATTAAGACATAAGGCTGTTACAATCACAGTCTAAGGCTATGTACACACTGAATTTTCCGACAGACGTGTTATCTCAAACGATTGTACCTTCCACTGAAGGTTCGATCAGTCTGGCGATTCATGCGTACACACTGACACGATTTACCTTCAGATCTGTGCTCTTCATCTGGTCCTTCATCTGGTCCACTAGTCTTCAGGGAATGACAGCACAATATTCATTCATTCATTCTTGTCACATTGTCACAATGATTAAAACGCCTTGTTATAGCTATCCACCTGTCCTAACGAATTTCATTAGCTTCTGTGACTCTGAAACAAAACATTCTGTCTCAGAATGAACAAATTAATTATTCCTTCTACAGCACTCTCTACATTTATTCACTGGGACATTCATTGCTAGCATCGGCTAAAAAGACCATGACTCTGAAAGCTCTATGGGGATCCTGAACATGAGTGCATAGACACTACATGATCGTAAGGTGATTGGTCGGAAAATATTAAACAGTACGACCAACCAAATAAGCCGACAATCGACACTTTGGAATGACTTTCGACCATCATGTCACTATACACACTAACCCGACTTCCGACCGAATGGTCGTATGTCGAATGATTTGCCCGGTTATTGGACGAAACGCTCCAGTGTGTACCTAGCCTTAGAATATTCTCCAGTATGCATACCCTATTTTTTAACTATGCACATCTTTCCATCTACATTATGAAATTACCCAACTAATAATTATACTGAACGCCTGCCATTAAACTTATGCAAAACAGTGTAACATTGTCAATTTGTTGTCACGATAATACGATAACGAATTTTATTTATCTGCTCTATAGTGGTTGGATCCTAATGGTTGAGGTAGAAGGTAGCTTGCGTTGTATGTCAAAGGCTGCAGATGTTCTTCTTGAAGAACCCCAAATGGATCCAGAAAAAGCATGAAAAATGCTCAATCCAAATAGGAACCCAGGAAGACAAAGCACGGAATACATTTCCAGAGATTAGTACAAACTTTGTGCAGGGTCCAAATCATTCTGTGCACAGATGCTTTAGAACGTATAGTGAGACAGTACATAAGGCAATATAGTTGTCTGTCCCAAAGGTTAAGCCATGGTTGGCAGATGAGTGGCAGAAATATATTTCAAGTTCATAAATAACACAGATGCGTGGTTCAGAATTCAAAGCCGGATAAATACAAAGGTAAGGAAGTCAGGAATGCAAAAGTTTCAAGATGTAATATACTTGCATGGTCCAAAGGTCAGGCTGGGATAATACACAGGTAAGAAAGTCACAAATGCAAAATTTTCAAAGGTTAATGTATGTGTGTAGTTCAGAAGTCAAAACAGGTCAAAATACTGAGATAAGTAGTGATATATGCAGTCCTGTAACTGCATATATAAAACCCTGGAGTTTTACAGTTGCGTGGTGTGGGAATTCAGCAAAGGTCAATTCACTAAAGGCAGTCAAGGGAATAAATATACAAGTAGCAAGGGATAGAGAACACAAGCACCGTTAAATACTCTCAGAACGCTTTGTGGAGTGGAATCCAGAAGTCCACAAATGCGCGGATCATTGGAAGCCTAAATGTACACAGGGTGGAAGTCATAGCTCTGACATACGGGACACAGCGTTGCATACCTGAATGGGATAGAGGTATTCCACTGTCATCACCACTTGTGACATATGTCACCCACCTGTCAAAAATTAATTATTACATCCCGATATATCATATTTCACCAATAATAACACATCAAAATGAAATGTGCCAGACGCACGATGCAGGACAATAATGTGACAACCGTGTGACCTCACCATCCGCATACATATGTATATTGGTACACCCACCTTACAGAGATTTCTAATATTGTGTCCTTTGCATCCTGCTTGCCTCACAGATGGCCAATCAGGCCATTTTCTTCTCATTAGTACAAATTTACAGTGTGAAGGTTCCCAGAACATCCTACAGATACTGTTCAACATTTGATATCATATGATAATAGTAAAACTGATCAAATGGCACGAATGGCACCTTGTTGGACCCAGTTAATTGTTTTTGTTGATTTGTAAGGTGATACAGTGCTCTACAGTGCTGGACACTGGGGAAAACAGAGCATAAATTAAACAAGCACTATATAACACAGATCTGCTGGACCTGAGGGCTCTATTGTCAAGCTATGAGGACTCCCATGTTTCTCACTGACAGCGTGGGAAAGCACCCTAGCTTGTAAATAGACTTTCCAACTTTCAAAATGTCATTCTGCGGTGTGTGTTCATCTATAGAGGAACTCATTTCTGTCTTGTTCATGGTTTCTTATTTTGCCAAGCAGTATCCAGAGGATTATTTGGGGCTCTTTAGGAAAGAAGAAAAGAAGATTTTTTTTATACAACTGCCTATGAAATATTTTTTGGGGTTGATTGTTTTGGACATCTACAGGAACTTGGATGTGATTTTTTTGGACTACTAGAGGACCTTGGATGTGATTTTTTTTTTTGGACTACTACAGGAATTTGGATGTGATTTATTTGACCAACTACAGCACCTTGGAGTGTTCTGACTTTTATTATGGACTCAAACCTTAAGGTTTAAAAGCTTACAAAACTGAATCTATTATATATGAAGAAAACAAATGGCAAGTATATATGAGATTTTATTATTTTTATTAAAATTATGTGGTTAAGAGGTCTGTGATTTATTTACATTTTATGTTGAGGTTTTTTTTTTTAATTTTCATTAAAATTATGTAGTTTAAAAGAGGCGTGTGTTTTATTTAATGGCAGTCAGGTCTCTTTTCTTTGTATTTTTTAAGACATTTATTACCCAACACCCATTGCCCAGGGGTGTGGGAAGAGCCCTAGTACTTTAGGCATGGGGCTGTGTGTCCCTTGAGGGGGGACCCGCACATTTTTTTACGTGGGCCTCACTCCCAAGGGCTGAACAGCCTTGGGTTGGTTTGTCATTAATGCAGGGGGACCCCCTGCTGTGTATCCCCCTGATATAGTGCCACCAATGCCAGCTAACTTGTCTAGTGCTGGTTATCGTAAAATCGGGGAGAAGCCATGCCCCACCTCCAATTTTGCAACTACCAGCACTAGGCTGACAGCTCAAGAGTTAATATCTTTAGGAGGGGGGAAACCCACACATTTTTTTTTTATTCTTTCTTTTAACACAGTATAGAGCCTGCGAGTCCGGTGGCTGTAAGGCCGAAGGCTCAGCAGGAACTAGTGGTATACTGGTGTGAAGGTGTACCAGTGTGAGTAGAAGTATAGACTCTTGTTAATAGCTTTTTGATTATCACCATAAATGGTGATAGCAACCAATTAACCTACTAGTATGTTTTTGGAGTGTGGAAGGAAACCGGAGCACCTGGAGGAAACCCACACAAACACGGGGAAAACATACAAACTCCACACAGATAAGGCCATGGTTGGGAATCGAATTCATGACCCCAGTGCTGAGAGGTAGAAGTGCTAACCCCTAAGCCACCACGCTGCTTAAATTTCTAAATGGTATATGTTAACACTGGTTGTTGCATAAGGCATCTGAGGTGCAGGCTTGGTGGTGGTGGGGGTTGTTTCCAAAACCCAATCATATTTTGTGCATGCAACCCTATGGTTTTTCCAGATGGGGGATGGTGCATCTGTAGAAAATTTGTCTTAGATTCTATCCCCTTTAATACACACCTACCTAAATCTTTACAGCCAGCGACAAAAAATATATACAATACTATCTGAGTGAATTATGAATAAAAAAAGTGTTTTATCATTTTAAAGTAAGGCTGATACGGTGCTTGTAAGGTTATGAATATACTATGCAAATTGCAGTGCTAAGAGAGTCAGGGATGAGCAGTTGATACAATGTACGTATTGCAGTGTTCTATGCTCTAGTCATGAAATAAAGATTAGGTAACCAATGGTTGATAACAAATATATGTTAATTTCTTTGCTATTTCCTTTGGTCATGTGATGCATGTCATCTTTAACTAGGTGTACTGCATGATTGGTTAGTGTGATCAGCCACTAATGCACCATTAATGGGATCTATTATTTCATTTGAATATTCCGCTTCTGCTGAATGAATCATCCAGCAAAATGGTGAGGAAACAATTTCAGTACATCAATGCCATTTCTGCATTAGTGCTGAGACCATGAGCATTTACCCCAGTTTGGTAGAATCGAAAAAAGGCATTCGTTTTGTCTCTCCAACTGCAAATAAAATCTTAGAAAGTCAGCTAACTGTGCAGAATATTTTACAATATCCCTGTCTCTGAATTTTAAAGACCATAGCCCCTCTGTGTTTGGATTATCTTGAGAAACAGAGAAGTATTTAAATTTGCATAATGGTTAAGATAAAACCTTAGCTATGCCATACGCCTTTGGTGCACTTAAGATTTTCGATCAGAATGCACAGGTCTCTCCTCCCACAGACGCCTGCTACTATTTTGCACAGCAGGTATGTCACAAAGACAGCTACACATGTTTTCAATGATAAAAATGTACATATTACAGGGCTGGGAAAATGAAAGACTTTTGGAATGTTTTATAGCTTTAGAGCAGAGATGAAAAATAAATATATGAATAAATCTTAATTCAAAATGAGATTTTCTGACAGTGGATAACAAGTGACCATTGTGGAGAATACTGGGTATATCCACTTTCAGAGAGTGCTATTGTCCAGGCAGTAATTATTTTTTTTATTGTCATTAGGTACAACAACAGATCTGCAGTAGGGATACAATTGTATCCAAATCACAGACCTCAGCTAATCTGTTGTGATGAACAAGGGCAATAAAATACTCAAATCTTCCTGGATGAAAGAATTTTCAGAAGGGGAGTTCTCCTTTAAATTAAGTACACAAATAGGTGTAAAAAGCCCCAAAATAACCCCTAGCTACAGGTCACAACAGAGTGGCTCCTTTGATGTCAAGTTAAAGTAGCTATGTAATAAGCACTGAGTTTTTACAAATTTTATTGCAGATCTAAACAAGAAGTATTATTAAGAGAAATTGTTTTAGACAAGTCTTAGAGAGTCTGAAACTTGAGAGCATATTACATTTTCTAATAATGACCAATTAGAACAAGCTTCCATGTAACATTGTCTATAGCATCTCCTAACCACTAAATTCCCTTTATGATGGTTATACATTACACCAACAGTATAGCATCAATATGTTGCAGTGAAAAATTACTACAGTGCTAAACAAAAGGGTAACAGATCAAATAATCCCATTTTTTATATATTCTGCTACAGTAGAAAGTTATGGTTGGATGGATCTTACTGTCCAGGGGCTGAAAATAAAGGAAGTCTTTCTGGTTCCATGGTAAATGTGTAGGATTATTGATAAGACCTAATGATGTGTATTTACAGAATTAGAAGTAAGAAAGTTTTCTGTTCCAAAATCTTTTCCTGGGAGATAGTTAGGGCTAGATTTACAAAACTGCGGGTTTGAAAAGTGGAAATGTTGCCAATAGCAACCAATCATATTCTAGTTATCATTTATTTAGTACATTCTACAACATGACAGCTAGAATCTGATTGGTTGCTATAGGCAACATCTCTACTTTTCAAACCCGCCGGAAAACTCTCAGCTTGAAACATTTACCCCTAGGTGTTATAAAATATTGTAGATTGAGGATATTGTCTGAAAGTTTGCATTTGGAGGGCAACCCCCTACCTCCTACAATCTCAGGAGCACAGTGTTGAACAGTAAGTTACATTCTTGCCAGTGTCAGATACCATCAGGTGAGAACTTCACATTAAATATCTTTGATAGGTGCTGACCAGGCTGTGTATGATGGTAGTGATGAGTTCACTTACACTTGGTCTTCACTGCCATCTCCCAAATTGATCTTCAGTTAATTTGTACAGGGAGCGGATGCCGGTCAGTGGTTAACCTGGGAGAACACAACTTAAGGACACCAGTGTTATGGGGCATAAACCAAAATGGTACATTTATTAAGGAATAGGAGTAAGGGAATGAGTGGATGAAGGAGACAGATGAATTAGCAAGATACCTAACCCTGGATGCACATAACGAGCCTGATTCATGCTCGAACGCAACGTTCATGCAACCTGAGGTTAAAAAAAGAGCATTGAACTTGAGTGTAATTCCACCTGTATTCATATATATACGGATCTCGAGATGCTTTTCCATTTATCTGGGTGTAAGTGCGCTCTTTCTAAACGTTCTGTGCTGTAGGGTGGCAAACAGAACAGAGTGCAGGATAGGAACGCATTTTACAAAAAATAATTTAGCAAGTAAATGAAAAACACATAATACTATAATCATTATTACAAATATGTGCTTTCAATTTTTTTTTTTTTTTACATTACATACATAAATTAGAATGATCTTAATGCGTACTGTACATACAATGTGTTTTTTATAGTCTTTGCTATCTAGCAGCACCCATACCTGTAGTTATTAATACAAAGACTGTGCCATGACAGTCATTACTTACACATGCCCTGTAGCTGTGCAAATGATACAGCTAGAAACAGTGTAAAAGATACCCAGGGCTTGAATAATCCGCATCTGCATTGAAATGCCCTCGGCATGCCTTTGCACAAGCTTACTGATCATTTCCTACCCTCGCCCACGAGGTTCTACACCTGGCAGCTAAGAACAGAAACTGAGGCTTAAGTGGACACAGGATCACCAAAACTGCTCAGTTGAAGATTGGAAAAACTTTCCTGGTCTGATGAATCTCAATAGTGTCAGAAATTGGCATAAACCGCAACATGAACCTATGCATCCACCATGCCTTGTATCAGTGGTGCTGGCTGGTGGTGGTAGTGGTGTAATGGTGTAGGGAATATTTTCTTTGCACATATTAGGCCTTTAAAGTCAATTGTGCAATGTTCAAATGCCTGTACTAGAGAGGTGTATCTAATAAAGTCGTCATTGAGTGCATTATTGGTACTTAAAATCCCCTCTGCTCAATGTAGGCATTAAAAGTAGGCCCTCAGCAACATGGAATCCTAGGCCTAATTGAGTTTTAAGACTTCAAATCTAAATCAAATGGAATCAGACCAATACTGATTATACATCCTGACCACACACGATAGCAATAATGTTAATGTAATAATAACCTCACACATGCACAAATCATTGAGAGCCCTCACTCTCTATTTAATATATACCCAACTTTCATAAGGCACTGTTGCGATTGTAAGACGTTCTAGTGCAGAGAATATTGAAAATATAGTAGGCTGCAGACCAAGGTTGCCCAAACTTCGCCAACTTAGAGCTCCTTAGGCCTGTCACAAGTGATGCTATTGAAAGTGGTGATAACAACTTGGCTCTTTCATTCACAATTCCCTAATTTATTCAAGACGATGGTGTTTAACAGTGTGGGATAAAACTATATGGGTATTATCTCATGTAGAGGTCTCTCCCTCTCTGGCCCACTTTGGAGGGCTTCCTGTAGGTTCTGTCTTGCATCAAGCAATTCTCATTGAGAGATCATAAGATGTAAGAGCACCCAAAGCTGGCTGCTTAATATCATCTGTTCATGCCTTGCAATGCTCCCAGTGGAGTCCGTTCCACAGTTGTCCTTGCTCTACAGTGGATTTGGATACGAGAGAAAGGTGACTGACTGCCCTACACAGATATATCTCCATTCTCAGCAGTGCTTGTAGTTCTGGAGATGATGGGATATATATTATATTCTTCTGCTGCCAATTTATGAATATTTTACAATAGTGAAACAGTGAGAGCCAGACTTATATGGCTAGATCACATGATAAATTAGGATTGCTCTTACAAACTCTATGTTAGCTGAAAGCTTCTGTTTAGGTTTTATTTTCTAGAACCTCATATCAATCTTTTAACAGAGTTTATTCCAATAATGTTCAACTCTAAATTCTTCAAAATAGCATTCTTAAGAATTACCCTTCATTATCTGTTAGTTATGGCTTCTGGGTCTGAGATCTGAGCTGTATCCTTAAACTGCGAGTTGTGATTTGCCACAAAACATTTCTCTTGCAATGAATCTAAAGTTAATGACACAGCAGTCTGGAGAAATCTTTTGGATTGTCTGCTGAAACCACTATTCAGCTAATTACAGCGCGTGAATGATATTTCTTCGGATACAAGCCTGAAGACTATAATATAACATTTCTGTACTTTCAAACCTTAATACACTTGTTAAATAAATGTTAGCCATTACATTGTCTTATTTATTGCAAAGTGATTCTTAGAACAATATACTTGTAGAATTGTTAAGGCCGATGGATCATTTGACGTATTTCTTGTTTTTTTCCCCTGTAAATTCTGTTACTTGAGATCGTACCTGTATCTCAGCAATATGACTGAGATTTGAAATACTTCTCACTTGTAGTTTAGTGTCTGTATGATATTATAGTACATGAGAGGAATCTTTCACTACCGTAGTGTCATGAAATCAGGAGGAAATGGTGGATGGAGCCTGGTTACAAGTGGTTAGCGCCACTGAACGAAGAGGCGTGGAGTTTAACATGCCACCGGTCTTTGCCAGAGACCCTCCCAAGGAGGAATAGGCTTCGCTGCTTGGGATTGCAGGTCAGAGTCCTCTAAGTCAGTCACTGGAAAAACAAGTGGGTGAAATAACCGTGATCAGACAGTCCTAGGTCGAGACGGGCTGGTAGTCAGTACCGAATCAGAATGCAGAGAGTGGTCAAGGAAGCCAAAAGTCAAAGTCGGTCAGGGAACATAGACAAAATCAGGATCCAAGAGAGAAGTGAGAAGCCGAACCGAGGTCACAATAGGGTAGTCAAGCTATTAGAAGCATGAATGGGGTAACAGGACATGGAGACTGGTAGAAGCGCTGGAGCTATGGTGGACCTAATGCTCTGGCACCCCAATGGTGCTAGAGTCCTCCTTATACAAGGATCAATATTAGAGACCCGGAGACTTCACAGACCACCGCCAAGGACAAGAGAATTGCGTCCCATTGCCTAGCAACTGGGCGCTCAGGCACATAAGTTCCTGGGACGGCTGGGCGGAAGGAAGGCGACTGTCCCTGGCATAGTGCAGGGATTGTGCCTGACATGCAGTCATGTTGGGATATTCTTCACCTATGCCCAAGAGAGACAAATATAATATCATTCAAATTTGTTTGTCTCCTGTCTTGGAACATACTTAGAGCTACTCTCCTTCATATATTCAAATTTATCCCAGACAGACATTAAACTGAATAAAACAGCACAACATTGAACCCAGTCCTTTAGCCATGCAGCAACCTGTCACATTACAGTATTATGAAGACACCAACTGATCCCACTGGAGACACCAATTCCTCCAATTGGAGACACCAACTGGTCCCACTAACTGGAAAAGTAGACAAACTTCCTAAACAGGAATAGAAATATTTATGATTAGTGATATGCAAATCTGCCTTAACGTTTATGTTGGGTAAGTTTGATACTTTCACTCAATTAAATATATTTGTGTCTAATGTAAGTTGTATGTTAATTAAATTGTTTCCTGTCCCATAATATTGGAGGTGATCATGAGGCTTTTAAAGTGTTAACTTTAGTTTAGAAATAGAAACACACCTTGGTTTGAGCTACAAAATGGTTTGGTTTATGTGAACTTGCAATATTTTAGCTTAATCTGAATTTTTCACACTTCCAGATGGTAAGAACAGTCTCTGCTAGAAAAAAAACTATCTAACTTGATATTAATAAAAAAAAAGGATTTAAATGAAATTGCAGCATGTCTGTTTCTACATCAATGTGATAATGCTGAATGATTCCTTTTGGCAAATAATGGCACTAGCACATAGCCAATATCTTTTCCTCATGCAGTGTCATAAACTTGAAGTGGATACACTGACCAGGGGGTAAATGTATCAAGCTGAGAGTTTTTCAGCTAGTTTGAAAAGTGGAGATATTGCCTATAGCAACCAATCAGATTCTAGCTGTCATTTTGTAGAATGTACTAAATAAATAATAGCTAGAATCTGATTGGTTTTTCAAACCAGCCGGAAAACTCTCAGCTTGATACATTTACTCCCAGGTAGAAAATAAAAGGCATTTCTTGGGGTAAATAGAGAGGACATGTAACTCTATAGTGGAAGTTTTCCACAATATCCACTTTATAATCACATAGAAATTGATCATCTGTACTCTAGAGTTTGTTTGCGAACTGGCCAACAAAACATACATTGCAATAAATGGAACTAATATCCCCTGTATCTATACAGTGTGCACTTAAATACAGAATAAAAATGTGCTAGTTTACTATTTTGCACTTTATTGAGTGCAGAGGATACATTTATTTTTACTAGTGAAATGGATGAGTGCCTATATTTATTATAATCGTTGCAAAAGATATTAATACTACCGTGCAACCTTTATCTGATTTCTGCTTAATTGAACAACAGTCGTGATATTTATTTCCAGTTATGTAATATATGTTTTACCCAGACAGGTAGATTCACATACAGGGACATGGCCATTGATGTCATATCTATTATACAAGAGGAATAACTGATAAACTATGCTCTTTTTTTAGTTTTTTTTTCCCATATCAGCAGTTTTTATTGTCTAGCACAAGTCCAGGGCTATAAACTGAAGTGAGAACCTCTTCTCAGGCTCTGGAAACCATATAAGTTTATGCCTTGTTCTCTCTCTTGGGTGTTACTACTTGCACAGGCAATTAATGCTGGAGGAAGTGCACAGTGATGTTAATTATCAGGTGTTTAATCCTGCAATCTATATGAGCAGCCCATTGGCTGACAGAGGAAGAAGAGATAATAAGGAGGTTGGAAACGCGTCGGTCATTCCGATCACCTGGGACTCCCGAGGAATGGACGTAACGTAGATTGCTATTTCCTAGCAGTCACCAAGAGTATAGGACTGAGCGGTCAGCTGATGTTCTTAAACATGGCCAGGTGTGATGTTTTATTATGGGCCAGTCACTTCCTGTAAAGACAATAAGGACAGGAAGCTGGGAGCATCTGGGAGCCTCTAAAACAGGGAGCAACTGGATATCACCAACTATCACCAAGGGAATAATGGCATTAAGATCCCATTGTTCTTTAGGACTGAGTCAAACACTGTTGCATAAAAACAGCAGGGGGAACCCGTTTTTGCCTTGAGATAAGACTACTGACTTGTACAGCCCCTCATTGAACTCTACAAATCAGGGGAGAATATTTCCTAAGACCACACTCTGGACTTCGGTCTTGGAAATGTGAACCCCATTAAAAAAGAGGATGCATGCGAGCTTCAGGTACGTGTTTCATTTACTGCTGAAAGCTACTAGTGTTGGAGTCTCGGCTTCTGCCAGTGTGCTAAGGATAGTGCCTGGGAGTGTCCAGGCTACTGGATTATAAGGTTTTCTTGAATTTGCAGACTTGTTGGCTCTGCTGAATAGTAACTCTGTCAGACTCCCGTGGTCCTACATATTGCATCCGGATGGGTTGGGCATTAATCACGGACAACGTGGGAAGGTTCTGGGGAGTCTAGCGGTAAACTGGTGTTTTTTGGGACCTGTTGGTCTGGTTTATATTCAAATGTTTTTATTCTCTTGCTAAATTAAAGGACTTGTATTTGGCAAATCTCTAATAAAGATATTGTTGTATCTTTCTTTGTCTCCTATATGCTTGACTTGACCCAGAGGTCCCGGGTAAACCCTGTAAGTTTAGGCTCTAACACCCTGGATCTTTACAGTCTCATCAAATGATATGTATCACCATGCGCTCCTACATGCTTGTTAAAGCACAGGTTATTTACATGTACTGGGGGAATGGTAGTACCCAGTGGCGGAATTACCATTGGTGCATCAGGTATAGTGCACCGGAGCCTATGGAAACAATGGGGCCAGCTGCATAGCAGTTGCCTCCTCCCCGCCTCCCTGCGCCAGGGCCCATAGCTCGCTAGTTATGCCTCTGGTGGTACCAATGGAGTGCCCATCCACCAGTCTTTACCAAACTGCAATCTGCACCTAGAGATTGTTCAGACTGTCCACAGGCCCAGATTAAGTTTTTGTTCCACCCCCCAGACCAATTTTTCTACCCCATGTATTTTATCCCCTGTTGTCACGGAGTTCAATTGTCCACACCATCTGTACTATCACCTGGATAAAACAATAAGTATATTATATCAATAATTGTTTTTTTATGTTGGCAACATGCAGAAAAACAAAGTCTTAAGATGTTGATAGAAGGAGCAATTTGCTGCTCTTCATTCTATTGGCCTAGTCTAGGTTTAAGTGATCTACCCGCCTGTCCGAACCTGACCATGCAAACCAGCAATATTTAAATAAATGACACAGAATCCTTCAGTCTCCTCTAAATGTGATTTTTAATCTGACAAATAAAAAATAACAAACTTGCAATTGAATGTTTTCCTGTCAAAATAAAAGTGTGCTGTTGCGTTTCCCCAAACAATAACAGAAAAGAAAATATAAAGGGACATATGGTTTACTTCTCAGCTTTTTCTTTTCAGAAGCATTGTTAAAGTCCTTTGTTAATAATTAATATGTACCATTCATAGACTGAATGGAAGTACGCAGGATCGGAGAGGCGGGAGATGAATGGGCCCTTTTGGTGTTATAAAACAGCATGGGCTCCCTAATCACAATGTGATTTATAGAGACAATAAGGCAACGTGTTCTTACTGTTTACAAAAATTCTTTAACACTAGAACATTTTATATTTGATTTGTCAGACAGGATTTTTGAGGTGAGAAAAACACTATTTCTTCAGTGTCACAATAAAACTGTCTAACAATGTTAACCTGTTTCTAAGCTCCTAATAGCAAAAAAAAACAACAACTTTATGTTGAATTAGTGCTGCTTAAAACGGACGTGATACGTTTGGTCTAAGTGTTTAATGTTGAGTGAATGCAGCTCAATAGGCATTGCAAATGCCAACATAGCAATTGTACAGATAAGGTTTGTTATGTACGTCTAGTCGCTATCGAATAATGATTGTCCACTTCCAGTGATGTCGTTCCAAAGCACAATGTGATTTAATAGCAAAAAGCAGCAGAATAACAAGTCAGAATAAAATAAGTACAGCCGTTACTTAGCAGGCGCCCTGGATCCAGCATATAGTCATTCAGTCCTGAAGTCTGTGATCAATGTGACAGACTTCTGGTCCCAGAGCCCCTGCTTATATACAGTCAGTGATACAGTGAAAACAATACAGATGACTTGGCATGTTTCCATAGGTTCAGGCTTCAGGAAGGCCCAGTGTAATGCAGGTCATTGGCCAGTTCAAACAATGCCCTCCAAAAGTGGGGGTCAGCTCTCCAGGAGATGTATACTAATCTTCCCGCCAAGAACTAGTTCACATCGGTCTATTAGCATTACACACACAATACCATTCATGATCATTTATTCCCTATAATCCATAACTAGCAAACGCAAGGTGCGATCCTTTCGGCGATTTAACTGTATGTCTGCGAATAAATAGGGGATTAGAATGATACCAGGCATGATATGTTTCCTGTGACCTGAACCTTAGATCTCACTAAAGTGTGCATAACATTATAATATTTCATCATAAACTCTACTACATTTCAGTACAAATAACTATGTCTTCAAACTAATTTTAATATGACCTAATTACAAGTGTATGTGTTTGTGTAAATCCATGTATAAGTGTTTACACGTGTTGTGGTTAGTTACGTTCCTCCACGCCGTAGCGTGCTATTCGAATAAATTCAGACACAGACAATCGGATTGTTAGATATTAAGTTGAAATGAATATATCCAGTTATTTGACTTCAACAGGTTCATCTGCTAAAGCCTCCAAACAAAGTTGGTGGATCTGTTAGTGGGTCTGTCAAGTCCTCATTCTGAGAGAGTGGAAAGTACTACAAGGGTAAAGTGGCAAAAAAAAATTGGGGATGAGTTACAGAAATGTTTTTTAAGCGCAAATCTCAGCAATACGCAATACTTAGCCTAAATAACTATAGCAAATAAAGCTGATTAAGTGTCAGAATATACAGAATTACATAGGGTGTATCATAAAACTGGTAGACAATGGTGTTCTTGAAGAAATAAGATACTTCTATATAGCAGCAGTTTTTAATCCTAGGCCACTATGAAACATTTATGACTGCACTTGATACTAAAAAAGGCGCATGTAAAGTAGAGACCCTGTTGAATTAAACTTCCTATCGCCAAGCCTTTCTCCTAAAAGTTTGATATGGGGCTAGTGATTGATATTTATACCCCTAGGCAAGAGCTATTGTCAGCAACATGCAGGGCAGCACGGTGGCTTAGTGGTAAGCACTTCTGCCTCACAGCACTGGGGTCATGAGCTTGATTCCCGACCATGGCCTTATCTGTGTGGAGTTTCTATGTTTTTCCCGTGTTTGCGTGGGTTCCCTCCGGGTGCTCTGGTTTTGTCCCACACTCCAAAAACATACTAGTCAGTTAATTGGCTGATATTTAATTGACCCTAGTCTCAGTGTGTGTGTGTGTGTGTGTGTGTGTATAGTATGGAATTTGGACTTTCAGCTTCAATGGGGCAGGGGCTGATGTGAGTGAGTTCTCTGTACAGCGCTGTGGAATTAGTGGCGCTATATAAATAGCTGATGATGACGATGAAGCAAATTGAATGCAAGAAACTTGGTGACCAAAAGCAGAAAAATAATCAACTGAAACCAAAAGTGCTATAAAAGAACATGACAACACTTAAGATATAGAGACTGCCTTTAAAGCCAGCATGGACCCATCATCGATGCTTGCATTGTATATTGAAGGAAAGCAAGCAGATTAATTTTGGACTTGAAGTTATGTGATCAACCTGTCAGAGAAGGAGAAGGTTGTAAGACCTCAATCATCAGTTAGAAGTCCCAAAGGATGGAATAATATTCCAGCTAAATGTCTATAATATATGGTACAAATAGTACCACAATATTGTACCACAGTCATTGTAGAAGATCTGCATAAATTACTGCAACATAATCCAGAATCATGGCAGGCAATCTGCATCGAGTACAACAGTTTGGGCCACAGTCATGGAAGGATATTTGCATCCAGCACCTCAACATGGCCACAGTCATAGATGGAGATCTATATCCAGCACCGCAACATGGCCACAGTCATAGATGGAGATCTGTATCCAGCACTGCAACATGGCCACAGTCATAGATGGAGATCTGTATCCAGCACCACAACATGGCCACAGTCATAGATGGAGATCTATATCCAGCACCGCAACATGGCCACAGTCATAGATGGAGATCTGTATCCAGCACCGCAACATGGCCACAGTCATAGATGGAGATCTGTATCCAGCACCGCAACATGGCCACAGTCATAGATGGAGATCTGTATCCAGCACCGCAACATGGCCAGAGTCATAGATGGAGATCTGTATCCAGCACCGCAACATGGCCACAGTCATAGATGGAGATCTGTATCCAGCACCGCAACATGGCCACAGTCATAGATGGAGATCTGTATCCAGCACTGCAACATGGCCACAGTCATAGATGGAGATCTATATCCAGCACCGCAACATGGCCTCAGTCATAGATGGAGATCTGTATCCAGCACCGCAACATGGCCACAGTCATAGATGGAGATCTGTATCCAGCACCGCAACATGGCCACAGTCATAGATGGAGATCTGTATCCAGCACCACAACATGGCCACAGTCATAGATGGAGATCTGTATCCAGCACCGCAACATGGCCACAGTCATGGAAGGAGATCTGTATCCAGCACTGCAACATGGCCATAGTCATAGATGGAGATCTGTATCCAGCACCACAACATGGCCACAGTCATAGATGGAGATCTGTATCCAGCACCGCAACATGGCCACAGTCATAGATGGAGATCTGTATCCAGCACCGCAACATGGCCACAGTCATAGATGGAGATCTGTATCCAGCACCGCAACATGGCCACAGTCATGGAAGGAGATCTATATCCAGCACCGCAACATGGCCACAGTCATAGATGGAGATCCGTATGCAGCACCACAACATGGCCACAGTCATAGATGGAGATCTGTATCCAGCACCTCAACATGGCCACAGTCATAGATGGAGATCTGTATCCAGCACCGCAACATGGCCACAGTCATAGATGGAAATCTGTATGCAGCACCACAACATGGCCACAGTCATAGATGGAGATCTGTATCCAACACCGCAACATGGCCACAGTCATGGAAGGAGATCTATATCCAGCACCGCAACATGGCCACAGTCATAGATGGAGATCTGTATCCAGCACCGCAACATGGCCACAGTCACGGAAGGAGATCTGTATCCAGCACCGCAACATGGCCACAGTCATAGATGGAGATCTGTATCCAGCACCGCAACATGGCCACAGTCACTGAAAGAGATCTGTATCCAGCACCGCAACATGGCCACAGTCATAGATGGAGATCTGTATCCAGCACCGCAACATGGCCACAGTCATAGATGGAGATCTGTATCTAACACCGCAACATGGCCACAGTCATAGATGGAGATCTGTATCCAGCACCGCAACATGGCCACAGTCATAGATGGAGATCTGTATCCAGCACCGCAACATGGCCACAGTCATAGATGGAGATCTGTATCCAGCACCACAACATGGCCACAGTCATAGATGGAGATCTGTATCCAGCACCGCAACATGGCCACAGTCATGGAAGGAGATCTGTATCCAGCACTGCAACATGGCCATAGTCATAGATGGAGATCTGTATCCAGCACCACAACATGGCCACAGTCATAGATGGAGATCTGTATCCAGCACCGCAACATGGCCACAGTCATAGATGGAGATCTGTATCCAGCACCGCAACATGGCCACAGTCATAGATGGAGATCTGTATCCAGCACCGCAACATGGCCACAGTCATGGAAGGAGATCTATATCCAGCACCGCAACATGGCCACAGTCATAGATGGAGATCCGTATGCAGCACCACAACATGGCCACAGTCATAGATGGAGATCTGTATCCAGCACCTCAACATGGCCACAGTCATAGATGGAGATCTGTATCCAGCACCGCAACATGGCCACAGTCATAGATGGAAATCTGTATGCAGCACCACAACATGGCCACAGTCATAGATGGAGATCTGTATCCAACACCGCAACATGGCCACAGTCATGGAAGGAGATCTATATCCAGCACCGCAACATGGCCACAGTCATAGATGGAGATCTGTATCCAGCACCGCAACATGGCCACAGTCACGGAAGGAGATCTGTATCCAGCACCGCAACATGGCCACAGTCATAGATGGAGATCTGTATCCAGCACCGCAACATGGCCACAGTCACTGAAAGAGATCTGTATCCAGCACCGCAACATGGCCACAGTCATAGATGGAGATCTGTATCCAGCACCGCAACATGGCCACAGTCATAGATGGAGATCTGTATCTAACACCGCAACATGGCCACAGTCACTGAAGGAGATCTGTATCCAGCACCGCAACATGGCCACAGTCATAGATGGAGATCTGTATCCAGCACCGCAACATGGCCACAGTCATTGTATGAGATACATATTCAGTACCGCAACATGGGCCAGAATCATGGAAGGAGATCTGTATCCACGAGTAGTCATGTATTAAAGCTCCTTTTGGTTTGAGTATCAATTGTAAGAAGTTGACTCCCAAATCTATCCACTGATATCTATCCACTTCAGATCTTTCACTATCTTTCATTATATGTGTTAACCCACATTACTGAATGTCTTTCTGTCTTTAACATTATGCTTAAACTTCTATTTTGGTATATATTGTAAGCTTGCAAGTAAGACCCTCTTAAGTATTTCTGTCCTGTGGAGAATGCTGGTACTATATAAGTAAACATTATTCTTAATAATAATAATAATAATAATAATAATAATAATAATAATAATAATAATAATAATTGTGGAGATAACTAGTAAGAATAATATATCTGACACCAGTGTTTGCATTTTGACCTTTAGTGACCCAGGAGAGTACCCCAGAGCATTGAAGAAGTTTGCAGATTATAGGCATCCCTGAGATACATTTATTTAAAAGGCCTTTTCTACTAAGAAATTGGTACCTTTAATTGAATATACTGAAATTATATAAAGTACTCAACTAACTGTGCAATAATATCATATATCATCATTTCAGCTGAAGTCAAAGAGAAAAGCGATTAGTGGAAAATTGTATTATTAAAACTCTTATCTTGTATCTGCATGGAGACACAGTAATGGCCTAATTGTTCAAAACCCACAAGGATAAATGTATCCAGACAGAATATTATTTTAATTATGGAAGTCATCTATGACTGTCTGTACATGTAAGTGATTCAATAACATTATATAGACTGCAACTTACAATGTCAATATATGTGCACAGTCATTTTCAAATGCTTTTATAGTGGCTTGTCATCTGTATTCAGTATGGTTTATTGCTTAACTTAAACCTCTACTACTTAAAACATTAATGTATGGCTGAGATGTGCAAATATCCCTGCTTGATTATCTGCAAATAGAGTACAGGTCATAGGCAAACCGTGGGGGGGGGGGTTTCCTAGGGCCTGGAAACCCCCCTCCAAGCCTGGGGCACTATATAATAGATGTGGCTGGACCCTGCCCTCGCTACACACGGCTCTGCTTGAAAAGGGAGAGCTGTGTGCACCTAACAGTAGTGCACGCAGCATTGTCCATGTATATTATGGGGATAGGAAGAGTTGGAGAGCAGCCAAGCACTGTCTAAAATTATAGCCACACCCCCATGCATGCTGGTCACGCCCACTGGCGGCGTAGTGTAAAAACCCCCTTCTACAAATCCTGCGTTTGCCCTGCAGGTCATTATGCGAAGGTACTAAGTTTCAGCAATCCACTGTTACAGTTACACTTTTGCTTCACCATTCTTGCACTGATTTTGCAAATTTGCATTGAACGCAGGGGAGGGCTGGCAAATTTTAGCCCAGGGGGCAGGACTCGACTCAGCAGCCTATTAGGAGCATTTTTAAAAAAAATGCAGGTGGCTCATTGATCCAGGCCAAGGTAGCCCACTATGGGACCGGCCAGGGGGCAGATGTCACCTTGCCCCCCACCCCTCGCCATGATTGTCTGTTACTTATAGCCTATGGATGCTGCTGCTATGTCGATGGTTAATGGTCGAAGCTGAACTGTGGCCACTTTTTTAAGTCTTACTCCTGTTTTCGCTCAGTTGTGTCTTTTAGGGACACCTGCGCAGATAAGCACGCTAAATTTTACTTCTTATGATGGGGGAGCTGGCCAAACATAAACAAATCAAGTCATGAAATCTACCAGCCACCTGCAATAATTCAGCAGCTTCTGTGCCCAAATGCAAAAAAAATAAATTCATCACTTTTTATGAGTTTCAAGAACGTACTTTGTGCATGTCCCATTGTAATGTGTATCCTAAACTGGTCAGATTGTTACACCTTCTCGGTGGTGGCAATAATCAGATTTTGACTACTTCTGCCATCATAATTTTAGTGTAATTAAATCAATGTAAACAAAAAGTCAAAACTTCAGTGCATACTTGTCACCAATACAGACACTACAAAGGGTATAAAAGATTGCCAATATGAGCTGGTTATTGGTTGAATGTTACCTATGATATATTTTGTATCATTAGTGGGCATAATGTGTTAACGCCAATGACAATGGTAAGGGTAAATTGGGCTCACTTACATCACATTTTCTCATCTTCTCCTTTGGTACCAAAACCTGGTTCCTACCACTTGCTTCATCATTGCCTGACTTTAGAAAATAGCACATATAGTCATGGCCAAAAGTTGTGAGAATGACACAAATATTATTTTTCACAAAGTCTGCTGCCTCAGTTTTAATTATGGCAATTTGCATATACTCCAGAATGTCATGAAGAGTGATCAGATGAATTGCAATTAATTTCAAAGTCCCTCTTTGCCATGACAATGAACTTTATCCCAAAAACAACATTTTCACTGCATTTCAGCCCTGCCACAAAAGGACCAGCTGACATCAGGTCAGTGATTCTCTCGATAACACAGGTGAGAGTGTTGAGGAGGACAAGGCTGGAGATCACTCTGTCATGCTAATTGAGTTAGAATAACAGACTGGAAGCTTTAAAAGGAGGGTGGCTTGACATCATTGTTCTTCATCTGTTAACCATGGATTATCTGCAAGGAAACACATGCAGTCATCATTGTCTTCAACAAAAAGGGCTTCACAGGCAAGGATATTGCTGCTAGTAAGCTTGCACCTAAATCAACCATTTAAGAACTTCAAGGAGAGAGGTTCAATTGTTGTGAAGAATACTTCAGGGCACTCAAGAGTGTCCAGAAAGTGCCAGGACCATCTCCTAAATTTGATTCAGCTGCAGGATCGGGGAAACACCAGTGCAGAGCTTGCACAGGAATGGTAGCAGCAGGGGTGAGTGCACCTGCACTCACAGTGTGGTGAAGAGTTTTAGAGGATGGACTGGTGTCAAGAAGGCCAGCAAAAGAAGCCACTTCTCTACAGGAAAAACATCAGGGACAGACTAATATTCTGCAAAAGGTACAGGGATTGGACTGCTGAGGACTGGGGTAAAGTAATTTTCTCTGATGAATCCCCTTTCAGATTGTTTGGGGCATCTGGAAGAACACTTGTCCAGAGAAGGAAAGGTGAGCGCTACCATCAGTTATGAGTCATGCCAAAGTAAAGCAAACTGAGACCATTCATGTGTGGGGTTGCTTCTCAGCCAAGGGAGTGGGCTCACTCACAAGTTTGCCTAAGACCAAAGCCATGAATAAAGAATGGTACGAAAACATCCTCCAAGAGCAACTTCTCCGAACCATCTAAGAAAAGTTTAATGATGAACAATGCCTTTTCCAGCATGATTGAGCACCTTGTCATAAGGCAAAAGTGATAACTACGTGACTCAGGGATCAAAATATCGAAAGTATGGGGCCATGGCCAGGAAACTCCCCAGACCTTCCATTGAGAACTTGTGGTCAATCCTCAAGAGGCGGGTGGTCAAACAAAAACTCACAAATTCTGATAAACTTCAAGCACTGATTAGGCAACAATGGGCGGCCACCAGTCAGTATGTGGCCCAGAAGTTGATTGACAGCATGCCAGGGCGAATTGCAGAGGTTTTCAAAAAGAAGGGTCAACATTGCAAATATTGACTCTTTACATAAACTTAATGTAATTGTCAAAAAAGCCTTTGACACTTATGAAATGCTTGTAATTTTACTTCAGTATACCATAGCAACATCTGACAAAAAGGTCTAAAAACACTGAAGCAGAAAACTTTGTGAAAACCAATACTTGCATCATTCTCAAATTTTTTGTCCATGACTGTACAATTTGGAAACAAATAAAATTGTGATAAGTGCTATGAATTACATGATTTACATAAGACTACTTTGCTTTCGCTCTAACTGATTTTACCAAGCAGTTCTGCTAATAATTACATATTGTTTCCAAATGAATTGTTCATTTCTTTGGGGCATTATTCAAAAAATATCGGTCTAATATGACAATATAAACAATAAGTGTTAGTCGGTCAAGAATTGCACTGAATTAAAAGTCGCAAACACGCAGGTAAAGTAGTTTAACTTAATGGAGAAGAGGAAAGGTAAGATCAGTTGTTTCTATAGATGGGAGTTTAAGGTCAAGGAATGAGTAGAATGCATAAAGAGAATACAAATTAAATAGATTAACCTTTAAGCCATGATGAGCAGAAAATGATATGAACATTGATTATACTGATCCTTACGGACACAGAATACCAAATATTTTAATTGCTTGGTTGGCAGTTGAAATAAACATATACATCAAATTACTACCTTTCAGGATTTTATTTGTGCATATTCTTAAAATCTTTGATTGCTGTAGACAAATAAACTTACCGGGGAAGTTGACATTTTCTAAATGTAATCAGTAAATAATGATATTGCAATTTTCTTTGTTCCTATAAATACAACAGAGAAAGCCTTAAATATTTCAACATTTCCTCACTAAATTCTCTTTTATATTGAAAACATATTAAACAACGATAAAGACCTGTGAACAGGGGACCCAATCTGAAGAGGCAATTTTTAGCATTCACAAATATATATTTAAATGTTCTACCATTGTTCTGCACCAAGGCACGACACGCTTACATATTACAGCTAAGGCTTCTAGGCATGTAGCCTGGAACTATTTTGCACAGACCCCAACCACCCAGTCACACATGTAGACAGTATGTTGTCTGGAATATATTGAAAGTATAACTGAATTATGAAACTCACTTTTTGGCTGTTAAAAAATATTAACTTCTAAAATCAATTAATGTTTTTATTGTATTCCCTGAAGAAGATGCCCCACTAGAAGATTTGTTTATGTAAATGCCTAAAATCAGAACAGAAATAGATACATGGGAGTCTATGGCAGCAGAGAGGACACTGACATAAAGCTGCGGAATGGACCCTGAATCCTAAAAACAGCTGCCTAACTCTCCCCTGTGTTAACTTTACAAAGATAAACCAATGTCCCTCAGCCCCATACCTCAGAATTGAAGGATTCACACATTTCGTGGTCCCTTGCTTTGCAGAGGAGCACAAAGCCACCCCAAAACATTTGATTTTGAAAATTGGCTGATGTGAGACAGGAATCACCCTGATTAGAATCGAAATTAAGGCCACTGCACTGTGATGTAACAGCGCTAATTGCTGCACCATTGTGCAACTTGTCTAATGTTCTGATTGGTTTCTTAGTTACAGGTTCATCTAACCCTTTATGTATTTTAGTGCTCCGATTGGTTGATTGGGTATAATTTCATCTAACCCTATATATGTTCTAATTCTCTTATTGGCTGATTCGCTACAGATTCATCTAACTCTATAAGTGTTCTAATGTTCTGATTGGCTACAGGTTCACCTAACCCTATATGTGTTTTAATGCTCTGATTGGTTGATTGGGTATAATTTCATCTAACCCTATATATGTTCTAATTCTCTTATTGGCTGATTGGCTACAGGTTAATTTAATCCTATATATGTTCTAATTCTCTGATTAGCTGATTGGCTACAGGTTAATTTAACCCTATATATGTTCTAATTCACTGATTGGTTGATTGGCCACAGATTGTTTTAAACCTAGTTTTCTGAATAACTACAGGTTTGATTGGCCCAGTGTATCCTCTGATTCTCGGATTGGATACAAGTGGTCCAGCTCTGTGAATGCCCTATTTCAGTAAGTGGCTGTAGGTGAGATTTGGTTCCACCAACTTACATACATATGTTGCTGAGAAAATAAAAAGTAAATGCAATATCATCAAGATATCATGTTTTAATATTGTGCAAAATTAAACAATATAATATAGGTTTGGTATACATTTTATTTTATGTATTTTTAGAGCATTGTTGTGACAATCCTTATAATTGTTAAAATTTTTTCCTTACCATTGTGCCATGTATTGGCTTGTCCTATCCAATCACAATCCAAGTGCAGGATCAGATGGCAGCGGCTGTTCTCCTGACTGATCTGGTTGGTTGTATGCTACAGATGGACATGTCTGGAAAGATCAGTAACAAACACCCAGGGCCTGAGTCATTAAGGAAAGAAAAGCAAAAAAACTAGTAAATGTTCTCCAGGACAAACCATGTTACTTTGCAAGGCGTGCAAATTAGTTTATTATTTTGCACATAAATTAAGCACTGGCTGTTTTTTCATCTAGCACACAAATACTTCATAGCGTTATATTTACACTAAAATTTAAAGTTGATCTAGGACATGCCTTACTCCAACTATGAACCTGTCCCCACATTGTAAATTTACCTCCCTCTCCAATACAACATGGTTTTGCCCAGGTGCAAAGTTACTCCTTTTTTATGCTTTACTCTCCTTAATGACTCAGGCCCCCAGAGGGGAAGTTTGTGGTAACTGGAACACAGCATATCTGTTATGGGCAAAATATTTAGTACTGGGTCTGGAACGCTGCGGATTTATCCTGACCCTGTTTCACATTATTAGGGTGTGTTTATGTGAAGTATTGTTCGTAGGAGCATTACATGTACCTAAAGCATCTTGATATCACCTGTATATTGCATCATCTATTCCTCTGACAAACATGTTGATTTTTTTACAGCTTAGTGTGATTTAAAGTCTAACTTCCCAGGGCCTTTAATGCATGCTAAGCTGTGAATCAATAAAAGCTATGTTCTTAAGAAATAACCAAAAGAAGAAATGTTGTCGAAACCATAAAGTGTATCGTCGTCTTTCCTCCACCATGATCACCTCTTCCCACTCCAGAATCCAGAACTTCTCCCGGGCTGCCCCTCTTCATTGGAATGACCTCCCTCGCTCCATCCGACTGTCCCCTAATTTGGGCTACTTCAAACGGGCACTCAAAACTCATCGTTTCCTAAAACCCTACCAGCCATCCACCTAATCTTCTAGCCATACCTGATTACCTTACCCTCTCTCTTCCCCCTCTCTTGCACTTAATCCCCTCCTCTGACTCCCTTTGTGCATCCTGTCTGTTTACCCTCCCTCTAGAATGTAAGCTCTTATGAACAGGGCCCTCTGCCCTCTTGTTTCTCTACCTCTTTTTCTGCTCCTACTTCACTATTCAAGCTATGTTTGGAGTGTTGGTAGTATTTGTTTAATGTTCAGTACTTTCTTTACCCTGAATGGTCTTAGTCTGTCTTTATACGGCGCTGCGGATATTTTGTGGTGCCCTATATATAAAGACTAATCCTAATAATAATACAAGTAGGGCCAGTACTACCACTATGTGAACGTAGATGGTCATCTAATGCTCACTCTTCTTATTTAACCAGTGGCACTGCCACACTGAACATCAGCCAAGCGCCACACTCCGGTCCCTGAAGCAGAGACGCCATCCCCTGCCCGCTCCCCACAAGGTCTGATAACATGAGACAATGTCGGTGACAGACACACATAGGGCAGGAGAGAGGAAGTAAACATACACTGGGGGAGTTTGGTTGGGAAGCATGTATCATAAGATCCGTGGCAGCAAAAAGTAGGTTGGCTGGTCTATGAGGAGGGGCCAGCAACCAGGTACTATACTGTCCCTCGCCTGCACCCCATGAGCTAGTACAATGTGGCCGGGGGGTCCCAAGAGGGAGAGGTGCCTCGAGCATATGCTCCTTAATCTTCTCATAATCCTACTCTGTACTATATGTACCTCATCTCTATTCACGCTCCATCCCGCTCTCTCTGATCTGCCAACAACCGTCGCCTCTCCTCCCCTCTGATTACCTCCTCACATGCACGAATCCAAAACTTCTCCCGTGCTGCCCCCCTCCACTGGAACAAGCTCCCTCCCTCCATCAGAACATCCCCTACTCTGTCCAGTTTCAAACGGGCTCTAAAAACCCACCTCTTTCTCAAAGCCTTCCAGTCTCCCACTTAACTTCCTACTTTTTCTGCCTCCCTCCCCTCTTCCACCTCCCCTGAATCTGCCTCCGTTCCCCCTTCTCTCCCTCTCACCCCGTGTCTCTCTGTCTGTCTACCCCTCCCCTTAGATTGTACTCTCCCTTGAGCAGGGCCATCTCTCCTCCTGTTTCCTGCACCTTTTACTCTGCTCTCCAGCTACCTTTCCCCCCACCCCTCTGGGGGTCTCCCCGTCATCTGCGCCCTTCCTCTTGGGCTCCGGCGCCTGCCGGTCTTCCCTCCCCCCTCTCTCTAGCTGTGCTCTGAGTTTACTGAGTTACTGTGCTTATTGTCCCACCTTGTACTGTACTTGTTTGTCCCTGTACAGCGCTACGGACACTGAGTGGCGCCTTATAAATAAAAATTAATAATAATAATAATAATAAGAAGAAAAGTATAATCACCATCATACACAGAGAGAATTCTTGTGATCAATATACACTAAAGCGAAAATTCTATTCACAGCTATACAATGCAGGAAATATTCTAGCAACCGATACACAATGTATAGAGCATTGTAATGACGGATATACAATACCATACAATTCCAAACACTGGAATGAAGTTGTGCTGTGGCTATTTTTTATTTGCGAGGTTGACATATAAGCACATTTGCGCGTATAGAAATGTATTCTGCAGTTAGTAAGTGATCTTTATTGAGCAGTTTGATGATGTCACAATAAGTTTCCCATTAGCACATGGAGCATGCTCCTGCAGGTATTCAAGTTCTCGCCAATAATTATTTACAATATATCTACCCAGAATATGGATAGCTTCATACAGTCATGTCAAAAAGTGAATTGAGAAGGGAATGCACAGCTTTAACACACACTAAATATAACGTGTTTAGTTATATGTTTCCTGGCGAAATATCTGTTTAATGTGCAGTTGTGTAGAGATGACAGGTCCATCTGAATGGTTAACAAAAATCATCCAAATCTGCATTTTACCAGCCATAAAAAAATTCTGCAAACATACCTTAATTATCATATTGGACATAAATACCGAGTTAATGATGTAATGTAACCAATATGCTGACATATTTAATGATGGGATAAAGTATGTTAGGATCATATCTGTATATTCAGGAACACACTGGTGATAAATACAGGAGATGGATTACATGATAGTAAAAAAAATATATCTATATTTTTCATGGGGATTCAGCTAGCAGAAGGGATTTCTGCATTTGAAAGGAAGGATTCTCATAAGAACTGATGAAAACAAGGAGCTATTTTAATCCCTCTGTGTCCTGATTAGACACGTCTCTGAAGGACAGAGACCTGACGTACATATTTTAGATAATCCTGCAGTCTTTATTATTGTATTTGCTGCATTTTATTTGAAGCTTCAGATCTGTTTACTTCTGTTTGGAAAGACTTTAAGATGTTCTCCATCTAAACTTCACAGTTTCCAAAGAAAACATCTTTTTCTTGCACTTTTTAACTTGTTCCAGCTAAAGGGTGCCCCTGGACAACCCATGTTACAATCAAAGGGGGGCAAATGCAATTTCGTTTTCAAGAAGTGTAAATACTGACTGCTTTTCCATGTAGTACACAAGTATTGGGCAACTTTATTTTTACACTGAGGGACAGAGTTGAGCTAGGATATGTCCCTTCCCAAATATAAGGGGTCGATTTATCAAATGTTCTAAGAAGCAAAGCAGAGGTGTTATAGGTAGCTAGAATCTGATTGGTTGCTATGGGCAATACCTCCACTTTTTCCTTTTAGCAGATTTAGTAAATCTACCCTTAAATCTGTATGTACAATTTAAATTTGTCCCCCACATGCAGTGCAACATGATTTTGCTAAAGTGCATAATTGCACCTTCCAGTTTTATTTACCCCTAGCTGTAAATTAGGTTCATGTAGTTCAGTGGCCCCTCTGGGGCATGTGTGGAGTGTATAAGCGTTTCACTTTTCTTCTCTTTAAATAATAAATGAGATGAGCAGGTTTCCAAAATATATTTCTATAGTTTATTATTAAAATGATATTATACATAGATACAGCCATACTGAACGAAGCAGACATACGCCCACGGTCTCAAATGCCAATTGACACTCCATATTTGATTAACTCATTCTTTTATAGAATATGTTACTCCTTATTTTAAAACACACCTTCCCAGCTTACATCACTGCTGGCACTCTATCATTAAAGTGACATGTTCTTTTTGGAAGGGTCATCTTGACCTTATGTGGAGCCAATATTTCTTTGGCCTTATTCAGATATTGTGAAATACTGGAAATTTACTAAAAACCTGTGTCTCATTAGTACAATTATGTAATGTGTTGTTGAACAAATATCTGGGGTAAAGTTCAACGTATTTTTCCGTTCTCTTAAAAGCACAACCACATAAATTCAAGTTCATTGGTTCATTCTTTTGAACTAATTGGTAATATAGGGTTTTTGTTAATTATTACTTTGACAGGAGATGCTTATGGACACATGAAGAGGCATAATAGGCTGAATACAGCAAGCCCCTCACCAGGTAATGAGGAATTGAAGCACACAGCACCGCGAGGGGTTGGTATCTGAGTAGGGTGGGACATTTCTGAGGTTTGCTGTGAGCAGGAAGAAAGTGACAAAACCGGTGAGGCGGCCCCATTACCTGCAGTGGAATGGCTGAGAGCAAAGGGAGATTTAACCTATGGCCATGAGGCATTGGAAGAGGCAGGTGTGATAGAGAGCTTGAGAGCTACAGCACAAGAGAGGCTGTGAATCACCTGAGAAGAGAAGGATTTAGTGAACATCTGATGGCTGTCCAGAGGAATTCCCTTCTCACGCTCCACCTGCCCCTTTCACTTCAACCCTATCAGCTCTGTTTACTACCCTAAAACTCTTAATGTAAATGCTCACTAGTTTGGCCTCTCTACCTTCTAACTCCTCATCCTCTTTGGAATGTTTCCTTTGTTCAACTTGTGTCTTCTTATGTTGTTGCTTTCTCTATAGTCTCTTGTATTGATTGTTGCTGATTCTACTGTTTCTCTTGTCCATTACTTATCTGTACTTTTCCTGTTTATTCTTGTTTATTGTGCTGCAGATTCTGTGGCGACATATAAATAAATTAAGATGCTGATAATGAGCATGGTAGGTGCCAGGGAAATGTACTCACACCCCTGACCATTGAACAGGGATCTACAAGTAAGTAATAAGTTTATATATGTTTATTAAATGTGAATGCTATTAATTTAGTGTCAGGGCTGGATGAGGAGAGGCCTATTTATTAAATGTTTGTTGTTGATTTAATGTTGGGGCTGGTTGGAGGGAGCCTACAGTTTTTACTCGTTCCTTGGCTTTACCAGAAGGTAAATAGTAACTATCACTTTTCCAAACAGTTCACGATCCATCTAAGCAGCCACAGAACTTAGAATACCAGCAGCTAGTAGTCAAAGCTGCAGGAACAGGTAGGAGAAAGCAGGACTGTCCCAATTCTGGCGGATCATTCACAATTTTGTCATATATACTTTCCCCACTCCTCCCTTGGGCTTGTATGACCAAAGATGGAGGGTTGGGAGCACAAGGGTAATTTGACCCAGTACCAGGGGAGAGGTATGTGTGGCAGGACCATGTGAGTCTCATCTGCATGGCAAGCATACAACTGCAGTGCATGCTGTTCTCCATAATGTACATCTACTTGTACAGACACTTGTGTGGGGTGAGCACTCATGGTGTACGTACAATCCAGGGCCCAGATCACCTTAATCTATCATAGCACTAAGATGGTCATTCATCCAGTGACCCTCCAATTCAACTCACACTCTGGCTACACCTCTTACCCATGATGCCCGCACCCTCTGCATGCTGACCACACCCATCTAATGGTGTGTTTTGGTATTGGAGTAGGGGGCACTGCAGCTTGTGTTCCCTCTAAGTGCCATGGCTCTTTGCTACACCACTGCACTACAGTATGTCCAAATACGCGGTGGTATACATGTGTAAGGCATTTTGGGCAAGGAATAATATTAGCAATCAAACACTGACTTCAGCTCATAAGCAGAAGTCTTCCTGTAACAATCTCGTCTGGAGACAGTCTGCGAGTCACAGCAAGTAATTCGCCACCTGAGTTAGTTGCTGCTCTGCAAAATTAATGATGCTACTTTTCAGAATGATTCAAATTAAAAAGCCTGTGAAGCAAGATGGAGAAGCTTGGGCTAACACGGGGGTCACCTGAATACCCCCAAGCTTCATTAGTTGGGTTTCTTTATTGTAATGTGCTGAAAGGCAGAATTATCTTTTCATTATATTCTTTTTAATCATCTGATTGATCATACGAGGAGGTTTTTATGCACAATTTGCTCCTGTTCCTGCAATGACATTTTCTGTATGAAATAATGGCTTCAAATTATTGGTTGATAGGACTATTCTGATTTATACTTTAATCATTCCAGGAAGGTAATACAAAGTGACAGAATGCAACGAGTGTGGGTTATAAAGCTCAGGCCTTCATTACAACCTCCATTAGTCCACAATGCTATGGCTACTATATCCTCATTTAGTAAAGAAATTGCCTACAAGAACCTCTCTAATGAGTGATGCAATTGCAGAATGCTGCAAGCCTCCGAGTCTGATTAGTTTCTGCAAGAAAATGACGGTTTGTCCCAAGCAGAGCGTAATCTCCTGAAAGGCGCAGTGACTTTGTCGCTCTTACAATAAAGCCAGGAATAATGGAGAGAGAGAGAGACACAGAGTCATTCACAGCTGACCAGAAATTATCAAAACAACGCGGCTTCCCATGACAAGGAAAAATACTGCAGGGCCTGGATAATACTGGAAGGAAGAAAGAACAGTAAAGGAAGAAAATGTAGCTCATAAATAGCTTCACATCCCCTGCAGGGTGGCAGAGGATACAATGTATCACTAGCAAAAGTACCAGGTTCATGTAACAGCAGATGCAGCAAAATTGCTGTGTATTGGGTACTTGTCTGTCTGTGTCATAGATAGATAGACAGATAGATAGATAGATAGATAGATAGATAGATAGATAGATAGATAGATAGATAGATAGAAAGATAGATAGATAGATAGATAGATAGATAGATATGAGAGAGAGAGAGATTAGAAAGATTAGATAGATAGATATGAGATAGAGATAGATAGATAGATAGATAGATAGATAGATAGATAGATAGATAGATAGATAGATAAATATGAGAGTGATAAGTGAGAGAGAGAGAGAGAGATTAGATAGATAGATAGATAGATAGATATGAGAGAGAGAGATTAGAAAGATTGGATAGATAGATATAAGATAGAGATAGATAGATAGATAGATAGATAGATAGATAGATAGATAGATAGATATTATTATTATTATTATTATTATCGTTTATTTGTAAGGCGCCACAAGGTTTCCGTAGCGCCGTACATGGTACAAACAGTAGACTATACAGGGTAAAACAGTACAGAACAATAAATACAAAGTACCAGTACTTCAGAAACTCCAGGCAGGCAGATACATAGAGACGGAGCGGAAGAACAGGTATGGAGACAGGAGGGAAGATGGGCCCTGCTCATACGAGCTTACATCCTAAGGGAGGGTAAACAGATAGATAGATAAATGGACCATTTTTCTTTGAGACAAATTGTGCAATCAAGTACTTTTTTCTCTGTAAATTGTTTTCAACATTCACATAGTTTTAGGCAATGTAGATCTTTGGGTAAAGGACAGAATGCCGGAATAGATGAAATGCAGAGTTATAAGTGCAGCCAATTACAGTGAATTTATAGACTTTGAGTGAGTAGATGGATTACAGCAAAGGACACTTCTTCAGCTGTCCCAACGTATAACTGGTCACTTTGTATAAAAAAAACTCCAGTAACATCAGAAAAGATCCAGTTATTGTGTTGTCATGGTAGAATAGGATCCCACGCTGCCTCTTACATACCATGCTGAATTATACAGCAAAGCCAAAATAGATCGAGTGCAGGGAATGTTTAGTGAAGAGGATAAAAACAACGGATGCCCTTACTGTTAGAAAATTTGTACAGGTTGAGGAAAAGTTACAATAGCAGTTCCCCAGCACTTGGTGTTTCTGTCATGAGTTTTGGGGGTGAAAGCTTCTGTATTTTATAGACATTAATGTGAACTGCTGGGTGCCTGATTAATAAGCTGTATTATTAATCAATACAATCTTCTGTTATATAAAGTTAATAAATAGATTGTAGAAAAAGTAAGCTAAGAAGTAATACAACATTGATAGCTAAAAACAATTTAGCCTAGATGAAATGTATAATAATATTTAACAAAACAAACAATTTAGCAGAATGGATATGGAGCTGAGTGCATGATTGGTTCTATAGTGATCAAACATGCAGCGGAGAGTGCAAGCAATTAGCTAAGAGATCAGACACTGAGACCTCCGTTAGACTGTCATTAGCTGGATAATCCGTGCATCTACAACCAAACCTCTATATTACAGTTTGAATGGCTTAATAATATGTACCTCTGTTCAAAACTGATCAATTATTAATACTATAATTAAGTTATCGTTGTGCTGTAATCATAATACCTATTTGTTGAGCCAAACAATAATATTGGGAATAAAATATTTTCCCCAATTTTATAAGAGAAAGTATGAATAATAACTCATTAAATGTGATAAATATGAACAATAAACAGCAAACCCATTCATAAGTCTGAATAAATATGCAAAATGATATGGCCACACCATAACAAAGTATAACAATATGACAAAACACTAAGTATATAAATCAACTAACTGAAGTACCCAGCGTTGCCCATTTTTAAATCTTCAAGTTATTAAGTTAACAATGAGTTGGATGTAACTGACAATATTTTCAAAATAATTAGCAGCTTAGTAGCTCTTCTAACAAACCCATTATGTGGCTGCCCAGTGTCGTTTTGATTTTATATCAAATGTTATCAAATCCATCTAATGGAAGGCCCAGAACAGGCTTCCTGGGTCAATGTTTTGCCCAGCGTACACCAATGAGAGGTCCCACCACGACCCTAAACCCCCCTAAAAGCTGTCCAGAATCTAATTGGACTACCTCGCATTGGTTTCATCCCAATCAGTGCAGCAGTGTCCAAATACATAACCGGACAAGCAAATCCATCCAGTGGAAGGCCCAGAACAGGCTTCCTAGGTCAAAGTTATGCCCAGCGTACACCAGCGGAAGGTCCAACTGGGACCCTAACCCCCTTAAAACCTGCCTTGGATCCAACTGGACCATCCTGCATTGTTTTCATCCCAACTGGTGCAGGGGTGTCCGAATGCAAACAAACCAAATCCTTCCAGTGGAGGGCCCAGGGTCCCCAGGTCAAAGTTCTGACCATTGTAAACCAACGGGAGGTCTGACTGAGGCCTACAGCCCCTAGTATGTCTTCTGGGATCCAATCTTAAAAGTCTTTTGAAATTTTCATCCAGCTCAGAACAGGCTCCGCGGATCAAAGTTCTGGCCAGTGTACACCAACTTAAGGTCTGACCCGGTCCCTAAACCCCTTAAAATCTGCTATAGTTCCTCCAGAATGCCTGTAGAAGGAAAGTATGAACCATGTAGCATAAGGAAAACATTAGAATCTGACCAGTCTTGTACTTACTGATATGCTGTCTTTTTAACAGTGTGGCATGCTCCCCTTCCCATCTCCGAAACCTATCATTTTTTTTGTTTATTGTCTGTCCCCATTATTTAGAATGGAAGCCCTGTCCATCTGGTCAATCTGAAGTTTTAAGGACCATGGTTTTATGATTTTATGGAGTACAGGTGTAAAGTAGCCCCTTTTTCCTATTCTTCCTGGTCCATACAATTCCTCTTAATACGTAGAAGCTGACTTTTAGGGAAAAAGTATTGAATAATTTACGATTCACTATCACCTATTGCTGGAACACTGCTGCTTTACCATTATCTGCCGATGGGGCTGGTAATGCTACAATATCAGGACCAGCCTTCTTCTTCATAGATTTCTATGCTGGTCCTAGATTGACAGGACATGAGCTGATTAAAGCACAGTAAATTAATAATTAAATAAAAAATATAAACAGTTCCCAGACATAGTGCAGTGTCTGAAAATAAAAAAAAATGGCAGTGCGCATCCTGCGCAAATCTTCAACCAACCCCCAGTTCTTGATAGTCTAGACGTGAAATAGCAAACATTAGTCCCAGTAACAGCGTTCTTGGTGTTTTCTGTGCCGTCCCACAGAGGTTACCAGCCTTATGCTGAAAACAGCTGGGACTCATCCCGACCCACAAAAACACAATTTTGAAATAAGCAGCTCTAGACTACTTCATTAAATCATCTTCTCTTAATCCAATGTTGTCCAAATAGACTCCAAACCAACAGAAAAATCCCTACCATAAAACACCCACTAAATGATTATAAATGGGAGTTTCAGGGACTCAAATCAGAGCCAATCAGAACTGTTTTCCAACAGACCCCTAAATTTAATTTACAAAACCCCAGCATTTAAAACCACCCCTGTACCAAGACTCATAATAAGATGCTGTGCGGTACAGTCCACCCCCACCCTACTCACCTACACATACACTTTGTTGCCCTCTCTCACCTCAATTTTTGTATAATAATTTGAATAAACTTTTATTCTTTTTATTGCGCCCTCTTAGTACAGTGTGATATATTATATTTATGTGCTGCATACATGAAGCCAGAGCGCCCCGACCTCCCTTCTCATTGAAGAAACTTGTTTAACTCTGGAATCTTAAAACAAGCATGAGTTTAAAGAAGAAAAGGGTTTCATATAAACCAAGGAAAATATTTTTTATTTAGTGTTTTTTTTTCTTGGCGTCACCCATCGATGATTAATTCAGCTCCTTTGTACCACTAACACATGTTAAAATCTGCAGAGCTCTGCACAGGTTTGAGGGAGTGTCTGACACTTGAGATTCTCCCCCCGCCTCATCTTGACTTCAGTGCTTCCTCTAAGCCGAGCAATCAAGAAAACAAAAAGTTAAAAGTAGAAATTAAAAATCACATATTATGTGAATCGAGTTCTACAGCAGAATTGCCCATTTCACAAACGTGTGCAGTTCCAGAAATACATACTTCCAGGTTCTCTTTTGCTTCATTGCTTTATCTGTGGAATTGCATCTTGCTGAATTTGTAACCTTTGAATCTGCAGTGGTGACAAGGAGTTTGTTGCATGGTGGATGTATATGTCAGGTCACAGGCCTGGGCTGGGTCCTGCAGCGATACCTATTGTTTGGCTGCTAGATACAGTTATGCAAAGTTTCAGTGGAAGAAAATCTCTCCTTAACTAGAATAAATTTGGACACTCTGCATACTCTCAGTATTAACTATATAAGCCAGGTCGGCATGGAGAGAGGTTGAAATTGCATTACATGGCAGTTGTGTCCCTCTGCATTAAAAAAACACATCCCCTTTTATTAAGCTTGATGCCCAGCAGTACTGCACCGCAACTGAAGCTTGCTAAATATACATCTCCACTCATACCAGCACTCATACCATAAGCCCCCAGTCGCCCAACCTGATCACCTAAGACAGTAGGTGCTGGGGTATAAAATATAAAAGCTCCTCTTCCAAGTGATGGGTCCTATAATGCCCTCTATCCCTGGCACAGTGATGTCTGGGAATCAAATATTTCCTACTACCCCTTTCATGGAACAAATAAAGTGGATTTGGCTGCTTTCTGACCTTACATGGCCTTTGTAGGGCCAGGCTAGTTCTTAGTATATCCTCCTAGCTACCTGTGTATAGCAGTGGGGGTGTTAAAACTGGTCTCTACCCAGGTGGAACCAAAAAATACTTTCAAGCATTGGAGGAGATTATAATTATGTCTCACAAAGACCCAAAAGGGATTTGGCAGACCCCCAGTGGCGCTACTAGGACCCAGGTCATAGCCCCCAACTCTGCTGTTTTAATATTCCTCCCATACTCCTCCCAGCACAGAACTGCTCCATGTTGGTTTATAGCCACCAAATAAATATCCCCACCTACTTGTGTGACATCACTCAGTTCCGCAGTATTAATGATAGACCATTGTGGAGCATAAGAATGCTATATCAGCAAGGGCTATACGTATGCATATAATTCTATTTATATGCATGCCGATCATCCTTACAAATTATTCTATAGATTATCAGATTAATCAGTCTGCTTGTTTGCAGTTAAATAACTTAAATTTACATTTTGTTGTCTTGATACAACACAAATAGCGATCCAAGCCAATCATTTCATTACGTTTGCAGCTTTCGAAGCTGAATACCTATCTTGTGCATTTAATGGTTTCATAATTACTTTTGTTTTACAAAGGTTAATACATGATAGACCAAGCAGAGCAGACCTGTTTTACTCATTTTAAATGCAGAATACTAATTTTCTAACAAAGGTTTTCTTTAAAATCTACGCTACATCATTTCTTTGCATAAATAATCTTTAAAACAAAGATTAACATTTTAAAAGCAAAGTAAAAAACAAACAAACAAACATAGAGGGCGGATGAAAGTCACGTAGTATTTATACATGTTTTACTTTTCTTCAGTGCCAAAGGTCTGGGATTATTTTTAAACTGTCTGGCATAGTTTCGTTGGTTATCTTTGGTTGTAGATCCCATTGACAAAATTATTTTAGAAAGCCTATCTAACAGTTATCTGGACTGTAAAAAGGGAGGACAAGGAAAATATTCAATGAAAGAATTCCAGGAGGCATAATTCTGTGTGCCCTTATTTTCACACAGAGCTACTCTGGTGCTGCCGGTCTATGTCAACTCCAGTGTATCCCATAGGTATTGCAAATTATCTAGTGGTGGCTCTCAATCCATGTAGCTTTTTCTTTCTCATCCATCGTTAGGACTGAGGTCTGATGACTGTGGAAGGCAATGCATTAATGGATAAGTCCACCCAAAATATAAAATTCAGATTTCAGTTAGTATCCAAAGTAAAACACAGTCCCAGAAGATCACTACCTGACATGTTGTGTTTAAACAATCCTACAAGTCCCACCAAGTATACATTGGGTTCCAGCTGCAGGGAAGCATAATTCTTGGCTAAAAAGACCTGGCCGGCATGAAGGAGGAGAGAGCAGCAAACATAGGGGACTCTTTGGTCATACAAGGAGTTTGTTGACCACCAACAGCATGATGCCAAGCATGTAGCATCGAGCATGAGGGATGGATGACGGATTATCTGATTGATGAAGCCCAGATATGAAATGTTCTGGGATTGGGTTTAAGTATCTTGAGTATCCTGATATCCTGTAACTTCATCGTTGGATGGAAATAGTTTAAGATCACTGTCTTGTTCCCGATGCCGTGATGGGATGCGGCTGATGGTCAAGCTTCACATATCCTGGGGCATACAAACAGTGCATCAAAAAACCAATGTGTGCCATAAATTCTCTAGTGTTCAGTTTGTTGTCCTTAGTTTCTTATTTTTTGCTAACAGAAGTGAAACTAAGTGGGGTTTTGGGTGCCACAACCCATGACTTTTTTATGGTCTCCTGTATATATTTTAATATCTCTTAATATCTAATGGATGGATCAGAGGGATCATTGGATTAAGCTGCCGTTACATTATTATGATAGTGATACTATACTGTATACATAATGCATTATTATCATTATGGTTATTGAATACACGCGTCACACATTGCAGGTGAAACCAATGATACATATAGTATAATACATATAACTATCTGTTAGTTTTAAAAGAAAACAACATTTAATCACTAACTTATTATATTTTTGGATGGCAATATATAGAAGTAACATATGTAAAGCTGCTTGCCACCCTGGTTATATTTATATTTGTGTTTTTCTGTGTGTTCCTCCCGGAGTTCTGTATCAGAATCAAACGAAACCTCATTATTGCTGACAAAAATATCTTCCACCTGTTTGTATTCTCATTGCCATATTGAGAGAACATATTGGGGATCATTTACTAATCACAGGCACATTGCAATAATACATGTCTGTTTTCTCCCCTTACTAGGATTACTATTTATTCCATTTTATCACTGCATGTAGCTCATTGAGTTTGACGTTATTGTATCAATGAGCTACATTGTATCAATGTAGTTCATTGCAGCTAGATTCCATGTGGATTCGTTGCTAACCAATCGGAGCAGCTTAATCATCCTCTGACCAGTAAGAGTGAAGTCCCCCTTATTTTCTTATGGATTCAAAAACAGAAGACAGAAGAGGATCCCACCATTGAGTTAGGTGAACAATACATTTGATAAAAAAACTTTTTGGGGAGTGTATATTTTAATTAATATTTTTTTTCACAAGATGTATTTTTTTTAATGTTTTTTTTTTTTAATGTGGTACTACAGGTCCCATCAGTTCTGGACTCCAGGACATGTTGTTACTTGCAGTTCTACCAGTGCCAGTATACCCAAGCAGTTTATGGCTGACTCGGCATGTTGGAATCGGTAATACCACTTATAAAAATACTGATTTGTTACATTTTACTATTTATTAACCCAAAGCAGTTGACCTCCATTTTTTGCAGGCCCCATTCCCCAATGGAGGTCAGCCCCATGCTGAACAGGCTGGAGTTGTACCACACTATAATCGGGGGGACCCCATTTTTTTGGGGGGAGGGGGGGCTCTAGGGACAGACAGATACGTCTTTACTGTACTTGCAATACATTAACATTCCCCTTCCCTCCCCTGTTCTCCCTCTCCGGACGTAAGGAGGTGCAAGTTACGGATATGCAAATATATAATATGGCAGCAGGGAAACACATTGGCCTTATTCATTAAGGACCTTAAATTAAGAAGTTTCTTATTTAAGTCTCCTGGACAAAACCATGTTACAATGCAAGGGGTGCAATTAGTATTCTGTTTTGCACATAAGTTAAATACTGACTGTTTTTTCATGTAGCACACAAATACTTGATAGCTTATTTGTACACTGAAATTTATAGTTGATATTTGTGTGCTACATGAAAAAACAGTCAGTATTTAACTCATGTGCAAAACAGAAAACTAATTTTCACCCCTTGCATTGTAACATGGTTTTGTCCAAGAGACTTAAATAAGAAACTTCTTAATTTAAGTTCCTTAATGAATCAGGACCATTGTCTTTGTGCATGTGCAGTGCGAAAAAAGCGTGATTAATGCTTAAAATAGATCTTGCATCCTGTTCTCATTGTATAAATGTAGCTGATAGATGTCACATGGGTTCTAGACAATACTAACCAATCAGAGCATCTTTCTTACGCTCTGACCCATAAGAGAGAAGCTGCTCTGTGTTGGTTAGTAGCTCAATATGTTTAAATAATTGATAAATATTTAAACTAGTTTTAATTTGAATAGTGAACACTGCTGTGTGTCAAGTTCCATGTTCTCCATTAAAAACAATTAAAATCTAGCAATAGAACTTGAACATGGGATTACCAGCTCAGACATTGTTCACCTTTCTCAAATCTGTTGAGGTGCGGGGGAGACACGGCTCGTGGTTCTGCATTCCCATCTACCCCTCCTCCGACCCATCTTCTATGGAAAATCACACTAAGTAGTAAATGTAGTATTAATTGGTTCTTGAATTTTTCAAAGCATCAACTTTTCACAATTGTGAGCATTTGTCTGAGCTAAAAAAAATATTTTTACTTTAGAGAAATGGGGTATACCCCGCTTTGTACGTCAAGACTTATTTCACATTCATTCAAGTCTGAACCTGTGCTCCATTCAAACTGATGCAGAAAGATTTTGGTGTCAAAACACCTGTTACTATTATTATTATTATTATTATTATTTATAAAATCTACAGGACACAAGGTCCATACAGCCAACTTCTTCACCATGCATAAATTGCCTTATCTTTCTGTGTTCTTCAGTCAAGACTTAATATCACACAATTATTTCTCTTTCCTTCCAAGTTTTCAGGCTCTTGGCTACTTCTAACATTTCAAAGAAACCTTTCTCTGTCATCTAAGTCAAATATCTTATCTTTAGCAGTACAGTTAGCACTGCGCTAGCAGATACTGGAATCATATAAATTTGAAGTTACCAAAATGAGAAAGTTGTGCTAATATGAATTACACATGCAGTCATTAAAATAAAATGTACATCCAGATTAAAATCAACTATAGAAACGGGTTACGATGTTTGTGAGATGTTTGTTAAGTTCTTTGTTAGTCTCCTTCAGTAGTTCATCCATGGTAACCAGGCAACGGCCAATACTCAACGCCCGTGTTTGGCATTTAAGCAGCTAGGATTTGCACCGTTCATGCAATGAAACATTTGGATTGATGAATGGGGCTTCTGGTGCCTTATTTAATATAACGTTCACATCCCTTATCTCCATCGGTGCTGCTACAATGTAACAAACCTGGCCCCAAAGGAAGAAAGCCCTGCTAAATTGCATAGCAAAGAAGGTGAGTTGTCCCAAATTATTAAACCCCTTTAATTTATTAACACTGCACAATCCAAAACATTTTCTGCTTTTGCAGATTTTTTACCCAATCAGTTCAATCCACTTAGATGTTAATATTTAAATAAAAATTCAAATAGTCTTTTTTTCTTTTTAAGAAATCAATGCCGACTAAGTCAGATTACACACAGGAAGAGTACAATAGCTAAAAGAGAGAGCAAACGTCAGTACATTAAATGAATTTGTGAATGATATGAATGAGTGGTTGTGTATGTATCTCAGGATGTTACGCAGTGTCCTGTAATCATTAGATGATTGGTGCAGGAGATGGACACATGGAATTAGATTGACTGAGAAAATGGATCTTTATGGTTAAGCGAAATCAGCCAAAGTATACAATCTACAATGTAACCATTCAGTGTATGGTAGATAAATATGTACGGCAACCATCCAAATCTGCAACTAGAAAGTGACAAATGTTAGTTTATCTCGGTTTACCTATTGTTGTCATAACATAATATATATAGTGTGTCAGTATTGTACTGAATAAGGCAATGTCTCCTTCTAAACACAATTCTGTTCAAATAATGAGTCACGTTTTCTATCTTCTTGCCCCATATTCTATATAATGTATCCCAAGACTGTGATTTCTGCACCACCTGCTATAAATGGTAAAAAGTTATAGATAATGTGCTTTAAAAAGCAACCACAAATCTTCAATTCTGAAATTTAATGTGTCAGAGAGTTACTGAAGTGTTTACAATAAACTACATATGTCCATGAAACAAGTTACCATGAGAGGCGGGGGTGCTTCTCTATCTCACATCATTCAGAACCAGCATTGAGGGCCTTATACACCGGAGCAGGGTCAATGATGTCACAGCAGCTTAATTTAGTTGAAGACTTCGATTTTGATCTGCCTTGGATCCCATCAGGACACTGTCCTAACGATGAAGGAGTGATTTTAGCTGCCTGTAATGAAGGGAGGGGGGATAATACTCTATTAAACTCTACATTTCAGCAGACCTTCGGTGCAATGTCAGGTTAATACTGACATTCAGACTTTGCATCTGAATGTTTCAAGTTTGGTGTTATTGGCCCTTTAAATGGTATCTGGGCACATTAGCAAATACAGTGGTAACTCAGAATACACCCACTAAGGGTCAAACCTATACAACAAGGTTATTTGGAAAAAGTGTCTTTAGCTGGCAGAGTTTTCTGAGGCTTGTAGTTCCCCAATGGAGGGGGATTTCCAGGCACTAGAAAACCCCCCTCGGTTTGCCTTCGGACAGGTCCTCCTTCCGAATGGACAGCTCTCCGGTAGTAGTGTCTGACATCAGTGCGACCTGAATGAATTTAAATTTAAAGCGGCAATGTTGGCGCCACGCAGGTTAACTATTTAAACAGTTAACCCATTGTAGGTCTTCTCGGTGTCGAATTTCCCGTCATCGTTGAAGCGATTACCACCGCTTCCACTAAACAGAGGTAAAAATAGACGTCTTTTTAAATTAGCTCGCTTTAAAATGTATATCATTTACAACTTCAACAGACACATTAGAGTTATGAACAAATATTGTAATTTAAAAGCAGTAGCATTGAAGTAAAGTGAATGTGTTTATCTCACTCTCTATACCTTCAGACTAAATAAGTCTTCAATTGAGAAATGTTTATTTTTCACGGGAACGCTATATAATGACGGAGATGACAACAAAGTCAAGTAAATTACTGAAACAAAGTATCTGCGAGAAAAAGATACGCGCTTCACGTTTCCACGATAATATTTCTGCTTTTTTTTTTCACATTTGAAATTGCTTTATTACAGTTTAAATTATTCAACGAGAAAAAAACAGACTACGGAGTTTACAGGAAATAATATACATAATTAATATTGCTCCTTTATGGTTTAAGCGACTGACGGGACCCAGAAAGAGTTAATATTGGCATCATTTCTTCCATTTACAATGCTATCCCAATAGTGTTTTCATTTCCAATATATACTAATTGAATGAGTCGAAAACTCCCTTTCTCCAAGATTGCTCTGAAATCTTTAGTTGAACCCATTGGAATAAATAATCGGATTTCAGATCTTTCTTCGTGTTATTTTCATGACATTACAATCCAATAGTAATTCCATAATACTGTGATACACAACTAGGCGGACCGCAGTCAATGCCTGTCAGCTGGCAGCGGGTTTGAGCAATCGCTCTGAGGAATGAAGTGAATACGTTATTATTGATTTAGGGAATGAGTTTAAAATATTACACAATTGTTATCTTTCTACAATCAAGTGTAAAGACTCTGCCGGTCTAAAAGATGTTGCACAGGATCAGAACTTTGGAATTTATTTAAAGTTTAGTCTTAATGATGAAATAAAACTCATTATAGTAGGACTAACAGTAGCCGTAGAAATCTGAAGGGATATAATGAATATCAATGTAATTTCCATAAAATGTAACAAGTTTTATGGCACAGTTGTAAAGGGAACATTTCTCATGGTCCTGACCCTTGATGGTTGGGAACAAAAAGGAATATTGTAAATAGCGGTGTATTCATATACACACAGACAATTTTTTTAATTTACATATTCTAAAATATTAACCGACTAAATCATTTATTTTCATATATTTAGCTCACACTTGAGCATCCACCAAAATATCCAAAATATGAATGGCGCTGAAAGCATACCGACATCAAGGGGCTAATGTAGAATCGTTTGTGCCAAAAGTGTTGGCATAAATTATGTTTTGGAAAAAGTACACAATTTGCATAGTACACAGATTGGCACGTTTCTTAAGAAAATTGCAAGAATACACACTACACAAATTTTCTGTGTATGTGTAAGTTACGTACCGGCAAAATCGGCTGGGCGAAAACGTGTGGGGTCTCCCCGACAATGCCAAGCCAAACAGTGCATAAAGGCAGCCATGCCATGCTAAGATCAGTAGTACAACAAGGAAAAATGAACTACTTTAAGTTTGTTTATTAACCCACTCCCACCGACCAGCGATAGTGCTAGTGAACAGATGTTCACTTCACATGCGTTGGTGACATATGGAGGACGAGGCACATAAGATTTTTGTCGATCCTCCTCTTAGTAATTATTGTGGTGGGCCGTGATTGGCAGAGGGACTTTTGGGGGTCCTTGGCAGAGCGGACTGGAGCTGCAGTGCCGCCTTGGGAGGAATAAGGATAAAGAATGTTCCTGACTATCTTAGAACTGATCAATTGATTGCTTAACCATATTTCACTACATATGCGATCCCTTAGACTTCTATAGGATGACTATTGCTGACTGTACGGACCAACGTGCACATTGTAAATTTCTGTTGCTTCTGCAGTCAAAAAAAAAAAAAAGCTTTAGCTCCTCCAATCGCCTAGTTGCATAATTTGGAAATCACCTCTTATCTCTCCTATAGACCAACCAACTGCAGATAAATACGACGTCGTATTGTAAGGGCAAAGTCTCAATTGCTATCATTAAGAAATATATTCTGCTGAACTGGAAACGTATTTCCAATGATACATTAACACTTAAAAAATATATTGTATTGCAAATTTGCATTCCAGGATTTAAGTACACATTCCTTGATTAGATGGTTTAAACATGAAATTCAAAAGCTAAGTAGCTGCTGTTCCTTAGCTTGGGATTACTGTCAAAACTGGGGTGTGTGTGTATATATATATATATATATATATAATAAAATGGCACCCGCCTCATAGTGTAGTATTATAAGTATTACAATAATCTATATAAAGGTAATAGTTATGCGTACCAAATATAGACTTGCCAATGCTTGTATGGCAGAATATTCCTTCTCTGTATAGGGGTTTACATCTAGCAAGGGCTGGCTCATATATCATATATATATATATATATATATATATATATATATATATATATATATATATATATATATATATATATTGTAGTATAATCAGGGGGAACAGGTATCATCTCCTGGGTGAACAGCAGCAGTAAGACACACGAGTCCAGAAGTTTCTGGATTACAGCCACTGCCAGTTTATTCACCAGCTTGAAAATAGGAACAAAACACAAATAAAATCCTAGCTAATACATTTATGGAGGCCCTCTCTCATGTGTAGGACCTTATGTCCCACACATACACCAAACCACATGTATATTGTTGCTCACTGCAGCAGAGTGTCTCAGGAGGCAGCTCACCTCTCCCAGGTCTGAGACAATGGCTGCATATCCCAGCTGCCTTATTACAAGCACCTCACAGGTGTATCTCTTGATCAGTCTGTTAGAGACTGATAGAACAGAAGACCCGGACTGGGCCTTATGTATACAATGCTGGAAGCCTGGGACACATACCTCTGTGTATATATATATATATATATATATATATATATATATATATATATACTTTTTCAATACTAAAGAACTCTACAAGATTTGGCTGCCTTGCCTTGGGAGCTGTGGAAAATATTGGAAAATATTTGCCAACAAATTATATATGTATATACCCACTGTATACACACACATCCATGTTTACAAAGACTCAATCCCAAATATATGAGCTGTTTTAAACACCAGCTGCCTGATCTAATCAGAGTGGAATGAATTGCATTACAACAAAAAAACAAAAACTAGACCATGTTGACTGGACTGCACTTCTCTGTGTATTTACAGCGAGGGCTAGAAGATACCGCTGGCGTACAGCTCTCACTGCCAGCTTCTATAAAGCACAGTTGATGGCTGGGCTACATAAATGGGACCACAGTGGCACATTTGCACATTTCACAGTAATGCTAAGAAAGTAATTCCGATGATATAAAGTTTTGACAGTTTGACATTCTGGCTGTTCAGTTTCAACATTTGACATTTTGAGCATGATAAAAATAAATGATGGATAATTGAAGGAGCGATTACCTTGCCAACCACAGGCTCAGAATTCACTATTGTGTACTGCAAAAAAATTAAACTTGATTTGGTAAGTACTTTAGTTATCATTTCTCTCCAAGCATCAATATCAGTCTCCTTACGGTGTTCAAAACATGATTTGTCAAGTTTGCCACTAGGATGTATTTGCAGTAATTTCAGAATGTAATATAAAAACAGCGACAGGATTTCTGCAGCATTTGAACATTTCCTTGGTGCTGTGTTTCTCCAGGTATGGATGTGTACGTGTCCTTAACGGATGGAGGGGGCCGTATTTGTGCCTCTTTGGTATCGCTAGATCCTAGGTTGTATTCTTTTGATTAATGGTGCAATGAATAACATGGCTGCCTCATTTGGGCTTTATTTAAGAAAGACACTAGCTGCGCACAGAAAAAAAACACCTTGATTTTGTATTTTTTCCATTACTATTTATTTATAAAGACCCACTAATTATGCACCTAATGATCTCTGTACAGAGAATATTTGTCATTTGCATCAGTCCCTGCTTCATTTTAACTTACAGTCTAAATTCCCTACCACGAACACAAACTAGGGTTCATTTTGTCAGAATCCAATTTACCTACTATTATCATCATCATCATCATCATTTATTTATATAGCGCCACTAATTCCGCAGCGCTGTACAGAGAACTTGCTCACTTCAGTCCCTGCCCCATTGGCGCTTACGGTCTAAATTCCCTAATATACACACACACAGACAGACAGACAGACAGAAACACAGACTAGGGTCAATTTTGATAGCAGCCAATTAACCTACTAGTATGTTTTTGGAGTATGGGAGGAAACCGAAGCACCCGGAGGAAACCCACGCAAACCCGGGGAGAACATACAAACTCCACACAGAGGCCATGGTCGGGAATTGAACTCATGACCCCAGTGCTGTAAGGCAGAAGTGCTAACCACTTAGCCACTGTGCTGCACCTACACCTCCACAGTATGTTTTTGGAGGAAACAGGAGCCTGCAGAGAAAAAACATCACATACAAACTCTACACCGATACAGACCTGGTCAGGAATCAAACCATTGACCGCTGGATAGCACACACAAAGCAAATCAAGTTGCATGCCTGATCTTTGAAGCCCGTATCCCCTCCTCCCCCCACAAACATGCACACAAATCAAAAATTTGTGTTTAGGTTTGCAGAGAGGTAGGAAAATCTAAACTCTTACATCGGTGCCTGCCGCCATTTCTTCATCGCACTTTTGTTTGCCCTATCCACAAACTAGGTGCATCTTTTCAAGAAACACACACACTCCAACTCCATAGTCCTGGGCAAACTCCTGCTTCTCCACAAGTGCCGCCAAATCACTTCGTAAACCTATGAGCTTTGTTGGAAATCTAAGCTTACTTATGGAGAGAGATACACACAGTAGGGCGAACTCTGATTCTCCACTGGGTTTCTGCTGTTTCACCCTTTGTGAATTACCCTGACTGTGTAGAGGTGATGGGTACACTGTAAGAACTATTGTGGAGTCTTGATGACATTACTATTCACAGAGCAGTTTGGTGGGCATCACGCCAATGTAGATTAGCGTTAAATGTTTAAGAAATTCACAGAAGTGTAGTGTTCTTCAACCGCCTCCTCAAATGCCCCCAAATGACCTTTTTTTTTTTAGCATTTCCTTAACCTATTTTCAATGCCAGGGTTCTTAGCATCTCATATGAGTCATTTGTTTTGTTTCAAATCAAATCTTCTGCATTATATCAAATAATATACCCCTTTTATTAATACAAAGGATATTAGAAGTGAACTCTAAGTTCTGTAGCCAAACCCACTGTGGCCTCATCCTTTATACAGCACAGAACTTCTAATATCCTTATAATTTGAGGTGGGCGGATTATATTATATATCAAGAGCGTCTTGGTTACTTCCCATAACATTGGTATTCCACAGCTTTCTGTATTCTTTATACTAAAGGAAACAAGCTACATTATCGCAAGTGCCAATTTGTACCTCGAAAGTAGCAATTTTTATTATTATTATTAGTATTATTATTATTATTATTATTACTATTACTGTTGTTGTTTTTATTACTTGTTTATATTACTATATTGTATTTATATAGAGCCAGTGCTGTGCAGTCTTCATTTCTGCCTCGTTGAGCTTACAATATATTTTTCCTGTTACGGGCACAGAAACACACACACACCGTAGCCAGATTTAGCCAGAAGCCTGGAGATCTCTCAGGATGTCTTTGGACCATGGTAGGAAATCCACACAAACCCAGGGATGACATATAACAGAGTTTGCACATATGTGATGCTGCTTCTCATGCCGAGCACATTCTCGTGAGCTGGAATCTGCCATTTCCATCCTCTTCAAACTGCAGAACTTGTGAGAGATTCTGGATTCTGTGCAACATTTATTTAATTACTTGATTTTATTTGCGGTACCATTGTGTTCCAAATAAATACATTCATTCTATAAAAATGCAGAAGATAACATAAGTTTTCAATTGGCCATTGTCTGCAATACATTCCTATAAAGTACATTTTGTGTTACTGTTGAAATGTATAAATTACTGATTCACTTTATATCACTTTTTATCGTTTGACAAAACTTTTCAAGGCAATAAATTTCCAGCTGGACAGTGATATTTCCTCATTTCCTAATTTTTCCATTAACTGCTTAACATCATCTTTGTTTCCCCTGTTAGACAGTTTGTTTCAATAAACCGCTGTCCTGTTTATAACAGACAAATTTGTCTCCACAGACCCACGTCTTCTTCCTGGCTGCCGATCTTGTGGTGCCACAAAGGATATTATCCGTCCGCACTATGATTATTTTCATATGCACAATGACAGGCCATCATTATAACTTCCTATTAGATGCACAGACAGATATTATCTGCAGAGACTGGTCGCATTACAGACAATAGGATTTAAATTATTACATATGTCTTGCAGGCTGCAAAAAGCAGATTTATAGCAATGATACAGTTTTCACATTGTCAAAAACACAACACGGAAAGCCTATTACTGCCT